>NC_142938.1:26335250-26445250 GCF_046866305.1 Octopus bimaculoides | reverse complement strand
CTTCGCTCAACTCTCCGGTTCACTAACGGATTACGAGCTGTTAGAATATAAATAATTTCATATATGTAAAGGTAACATTTTCTATTTTTTCATTATACGAAGGTGCAAGTAGCAAGAATCTCCCTATTTAATGTGAAGCTAGTGTTACTATCTGTAAGCTCCCAAATATACCTATTTAAACCAGTCCAATTAATTAAGTTACTGTTTCTAAGAGAATGTTAGTGTGTGGCTAGTCTTTGTTTTATTTTATTTTGGGTTGCTGGAATATTACTCAATTTTTCAGACTGTGCTTTGACTGTGCATTGATAAATAACGTCCTTAATTCTACAGGTGTTACCGAAGGCACAATTATTCCCGTTTTTATAGTCATATAGGTTATTCTGTGTGGGTAGTTGCTTCATTGTGGGGTAGGATTAGGTCTATTGAGGTTAAAGTGGTTATATTGGATCGGAGAGTATTCTGTACTAAGGTTAGGATAGTGTTTATTATTATTATTATTTCTACTAATATCGCCATCGGTTCTATTTGTGTTTCTATTTGAGTAGATAGTATCTATTGTTTTTATAATTCAAGGAGGATATTATGCTCCCTAAATTATGTATAAGGCTATAACCTATCCTTATTCAACTAATATCTATAATATTAGAATACCTATTATTCTTATCAAAATGCGCAATTAGCTAAGTTCGTCCTTATTTGCATTGCAAAAGCGATTATACGCCAAATCTTTTCTCCCAATTTGCCAATTGTTTCTTTGTGGGTGATGTGCTTATTGATATTACTTTTCCTGCGTGCATTGACCATCGTAGTTCTACCAACTATGTTACTATTGTTTTTGTAGTTATTCATACAATTACTAAATCTGGTCCTATTAGTGTCATTTGCTGTTGGTACCTGTGCATTTTTACATTGCTTGGGTATATGGTCATGTGCAGTAATGTTGCGGCTGGCATATTCGTTATTACTACTACCCATTACATGCTCGTGTGGGATACATATAATTTTCCCTCTATAGCCCGACTCCATAAGTGCCTTATCGTACTTATCCTTATGACTATTAAATATGTCCCCATTAGATGGTAGATAGGAAATCCTTTTGCTAATGCCTCCAATTAAAGCCCTTTTTACCGATTGTGGATGGTTACTTTGATAATTTATATACTTAAGGTTAAAGTTAGGTTTCCTATAAGGTTGTTGTAAACCCGTATTTAAATCACAGTTAATGTGTAAGTCGTTGTTGGAGTAGTTTTCATTCTCTATAACAATGGAGAAGCCGAATCTATGAAAGAAATTGTATAGGCGTTTCTTAAGTAATTCTAGGCGTCTATTGGAGATGTTATTAATAAGAAAAAATACATTGTCTCTGTATACGCCTCGCGCGAGTTCAGGGGACTCTTTATAGATGTTATCTAAGAGGTAAATGCCCACAAGGGCCCATCGATGTGCTGGTTAATCTGTGGTTTTCTTCAGTTTCTAACTATATATATATATATATATATATATATATATATATATATATATATACATATGAAATAATAAATACTATTACATATTGTCCATTTTTCTGGCGTTTCCCTTAGAGGTAAGACGAAACTTTTTCTGCACCGCCTGCACACATCTTTGCCTCTATACATTCAGTGAAGCATTACACAGTGTCATACAGTTATCGATTGCCATTTCTAGCAAACATTGGTGCTTGTTGTGACACTATATCCTATTTATAATTTAACCTTTACCGTACTTATCGCTGGAATATAATTCTATTGTATTGTAATAACATTTATAATTTTTGATATAAAACTATTCACTGGTCTTGGTTCTGTTTACGGCTTGGGCTATCAGCTGAGTGTGCAAGCATTGATGTTGCGGATATTTTAAATTTTGTCTTAGGTGAATCTAGCTGACAAAAACTAATCAGATTTGCGATAACATATTCTGGGAAGTTCACAACACGAGTACTAGGTTGTCCATTTCTGTAGCTTTTCTCCTAGAGGTAAAACCAAAATTCTTTTATGTTCGCCGCCCTATACATTCAGTAAAGCTTTACATACCACTGTACGGTTATCGACTGCTATTTCCAGCAAATATTGGTGCCTTGGAGTGCTTCTACTTTCCTATATATACATATACATACACACACACATATACATGTATGCATACGTATAAATACGTATGTATGTGCGTTTATATAGATGTGACCGCGCGCAAACGCGCGTGTGTGTGCGTATTTATATGTAAGTATGTATAGATGAATGCAATTATTGAGTTTTACTTCAAGATTTCTTGGAAGATTTTTTTGGTAGAGTAAGAGCCCGTTTCTAACCGAGATCCAAGGCTCCTTCATTGGAATTTCAACAAGAACAACGGAATATTTTTGTATGCATGTATCTATGTAAACGTGCAGATTTGTATGTTTTGTTTTATGTATGTCTTCTCATGCATATACTTGCGCATCTAGACATGCTTATATATACTTAAATGATAAACTTCTAGAATTTTCTACAAATTTTTACAGTTCCAGTGATGCCTTGGATCTGAATTTTTGGAATCAGTTTTCTCTTTTCTGGCTTTGAGAAGTTTAATTTCTCAATATTGGAATTTAGGCAGTGTGTTACACATCCCAGCGCACCAATAATTGCAAGTATAAACCTGAACTGGTAATCTGGATAAACAAACTGCAGATTTATCAATAGTTCGACGTAGGTATTCTCTTTTTCACTGATCTCCAGTTACATGCTATCATCCGCTGGGCAGCTGATTTCCACAACTGTACATAGTTTCTCTTCTCTAACCCACATTCTAATATCAGGTCTAGTATGTACGGAACTGTTATATATATATATATATATATATATATATATATATATATATATATATATATATATATATATATATATATATATATATATATATGTATGTATGTATGTATGTATGTATGTATGTATGTATGTATGTATGTGTGGAGCTGTGAAAAGCTGAAGACATATGACATTTTCGAATATGACTGAATGAATTACTATTTTTGTTTGATAAATTAAAGTCTGGAGCAGATTCCAAATGTCACTGTACTAACAATATAAATACACCTCAGAGTAGTGAACGTGCGTATGTATGCATATATACATACAAGCATACACATATACATACATACAAACATATATACATTCATCCATCCATATATACAGACATATAAACACATACATACATATATGTACATATATACATACATATTTTCTTATATATATGTACTCAAATATATATGCAAATATATGCATATCAGAACATATACATGTAAAAATTTATACATACATATATGAATATATGAGTGTGTGTGTGTGTGTGTGTGTGTGTGTGTGTGTGTGTGTGTGTGTGTGTGTGTGAAAGTATGTATATGTATGTATTTATGTATGTATAAGATCTAATGCCTCGTGATAAAAATTCGCTTACGTATTTGGCCTTTTTCTATTGACATTTTGTATTCTCATTAGTTCATTTAAAAAGTACATTGGGACAGATATATCAACTCAATTCCACGCAAATACACCTGTACAGAGAATCGCCTAGTCATCCATACAAAACATGTAACTAATAAAGCGAGAGAATTTGCAGGCGTAATTTAGAATCCTCACTATTACGAGACATTATCGAGAGGCGCTGCTTTATAGAGAATATTGTTATATATGTAGTTTCCTCTTACACAACGTACAGCTCGCTGAGTGTGATAAAGACAAAGGGTTTCAGCCTTTCTAGCGTCTACAATATATATGAACATGATCTCTTTTTCTTAGAAGAAACATTTTCTCATAACCCATACTGGCAATACAGTTTAAGTAAGATTTACAGTGGCCATTATTAAGCTTTTGTTGAAGGAGGGAGTTCGAAAAATGTGGTGGAGCAACCGCTTTTTTACTCATAATCGGTTGAAGTTACAGAGGGACTCAAATTCCGGGACTGTGTAACTGGATTTGTTGTGTGTGTTGATCGGACGGCTATCATGTGTCAAGCCGAAGCAATCATCATCATATATATGTATGTATTATATAATATAGGTATGTATTATATTATTACATTATATACGCAGAGAAAAATAGAGAAGACATCGAGCAAGATCTGACAATTGCTTCATGTCCAAGTAGGTTTAGTCGATTACATCCAGCTTCAACACTCCAGTTGTACTTTATCTTATGGATTGCGTAGTTTTGAAAGGCGATGATAACTTCTGAGGGCGAGTATTCAAAACGTAAAGAACCCGAACAACCGGCACGAACGATTTTCCGACAGAATTATTCGTCGAATCCGCCATTATTGATCGTGAAGCAATAAGAAATACTAATTCTTACACAAGGTCAATAAATTAAAAGAGAATGCATTTCGTTTATTACATGGCCCGCAATATTTTAGAGACATTTTATTTCATTTG
The DNA here is from genome assembly GCF_046866305.1 of Octopus bimaculoides. Lineage (NCBI taxonomy): Eukaryota > Metazoa > Mollusca > Cephalopoda > Octopoda > Octopodidae > Octopus > Octopus bimaculoides. The sequence goes on along the minus strand of NC_142938.1, from coordinate 26,440,830 downwards.
AGAGGATGAAAAAACCAGTTGACTTTAACAGGATTTTAATCAGACGGTAAAGTGGTAAAGTGCCAGAATAAACCGTGTAAAAACATTTTTGCGAACCCCTATCGACCCTGAAATATCTACAATTGAGATAATACAATGTTACGTTGTTTTGTGATCATTTGTGAGACGTGGATGAGTCTGTAAGTGTGTATATATATGTGTGTGTGTGTGTGTGCGTGTGTGTGTGTGTGTACGTGTGTGTGCGTGTGTGTGTGTGGGGGGGGGGTGATGTGTATAAAGTTCGTGCTACTGCATACTCAATGATGTGATAATTTAGTTGTCGAAATTCTTCTATAAATGATGAGGAATAAAACGTAAAACGGCTGCTTCAATACATACCGTGGTAGGCTTGTCAACGTGGAATTTATTTTTCTGGCCGCCATTGCTGGGATGTTGAAAATGTACATATTGTAATTGGCTTCGTATTGAGTTAGATAATTTTTTGCTGTCTTATCTATGAGTGAACTCGAGCAATCTGTGCGTGCGCGCGCCCGTGTGTGAATGTGCGTGTGTGTGTGTGTGTGTGTGTGTGTGTGTGTGTCCGCGAGTGTGTGTCTGTCAATGTATATGTGCGCGCGCGTTCGTATCTCTCAATGTGTGTTCGTGCATCTTTATAAGTGTATTATACTACATGTATTATGGAACACATGCATGGCTAAAGATATAGCAATTGTACTTCTAAAATTACTGATTCGAAAATAGAAATAATTCTGCATAAAGGAAAAAAGATATTGATATATATATATATATATATATATATATATATATATATATATATATATATATATAAATGTACCATTACCTGTGTTTCAGCGCATGCTGATATGTTTATATTCAGAATGTTCTTGTTGTTCCTGTCAATCACCTAATTATATATGTATAGACCATTTTTTCGCCGGAATGTTTGAAATTATTCAAAGCTACACTCTCACGTAATCTGTAAGCTATTGCGTGGTATGGCACATATATATTCTATATATATGTATGTATATATATATATATATATATATATATATATATATATATATGTGTGTGTGTGTGTGTGTGTGTGTGTGTGTGTGTGTGTGTGTGTGTGTGTGTGTGTGTGTGTGTGTGTGTGTGTGTGTGTATGTGCGTGTGTATGTGTCTATGTATATGCATATCTGCATATATATATGTATGTATGTATATACATGTATATAAGCAAAAGCATATGTGTATATATTCATATATATATATATATATATATATATATATATATATATATATATATATATATGAATAAATAAATAGATAGATATTAATGCATATATACATGTACATACATTCATACATACCTATGTATACACCCTTCTTAATGCAAAAATTATATTACTGCTCTGCTTTATCAAACTTTTCAGCAAAATGGTAGAAACTAATGAAACAAGTTTTTTTTTTATCTGTAAAAATAGCTATGAGTAAATAATGCAGAATTTTTTGTTTTGTATGTCTCGGTTTACGTTGCAGTAATTCCATTACCTTCTTTTATGTTCTCCCGCTGTATTTTGCACTTTACAGCAAAGCTAATGGTTGTTCTCTGTCGCGTTCAGTGAAAAGCAAACTGTAAATCCCTGCTTTGATCATATAAAACTAATAATGTTGTGTCATTGCAATCAAAATAATAAATGAAGAATTCTAAGTGATCAATGGCTGCCAGAAAACATTTAGGTCGCCAATTAGCAGGGTCATCGGTTGAAATATCTAATGGTTGTTCAAACATTCAGCCCTCAAAAATATACTGATCGTGCGATGGGTCGTTGGCACGACAAGAACAACGAATGGGCTATTTCGAGATATTTGTTTCGTCTTCTATACTGTTTGAATTTAAACCCCTTTGTGGCCTAATTGTGTTGTAGACTTTATCCATTTCCTCGTTTAATAACACTACTTTTCATCTTTGGTACATTTTGCAGAACCTACTCAAATATTCAGGCTAGGTCTCTGGTTTCCAGGATAACTTCCTCCTTCTCGCCAACTACTCTCGGAGGTCATATGACGTGCCACGAAAATTGCACTCCTTCCCACATCAAACACAATAGAATTATGTCCTTAAAATACCAACGCTTTCCATTTTTGAGCATGCTTCAAGGATGAATTTTTTTTTTTCTTCATACATACAAAGGATAGTAAAAAAATGATTAACCTCGCCCTTTCAAAGCCTAGCCAGGCTCATGGGCCCGGTTTTCCGGTTTCTATGGCGTATGTGTTCCCCCCAGCTGGACGGGATGCCAGTCCATCGCAGCGTTACTCAAGAAACAGAAAGGAAGAGTGAGCGAAAGTTGGGGAGAAAGAGTAGAACAGGGGTCGACACCACTCCCTGCCGGGACCTCGTGGAGCTTAGGTGTTTTTGCTCAATAAACACTCACAACGCCCGGTCTGGGAATCGAAACCGCGATCCTCTGACTGCGAGTCCGCTGCCCTAACCATTGGGCCATTGCGCCTCTATACAATGCATAGTAGGTCCACGATAAAGAGTGATTTGTTCACATCTGTTAAACATTTTAAGTGGTAAATAGTTAAAGTATATATTTGAAGTTGCTACCTCTTCTCCAGTATATAACTACCAGTTTCTTGAATGAATTCCTTCGCTCAAAATTATTACTAACCCAAATCTTCACACTAAAATTAACCGGTAGCCACATCAAATCACATATTTCTATAATTCTAACTTCGCCTTAAAATTTGCTTTGAAATGCATCTTTTACAGCCTGATATGTCACTTTTCGGAGCGTAGCACACAAATAAATGAACGTTTGAATAACTACATCGACACTTGTCGTCCAACTTGCTCTTAACAACTTTCACTAAATGTTCCACAACCTCCCAAATTTGAATATGTCGTTCCCCATCCCTATCAGAGTAAATAATTGTGTTTTCTTACTAACCAGTCTGACTTTAAATTACATCTTGTCTGAGAAATATTATTGGTGTAAAATTGTATTTGTAAAATCCAGTTGCTTGTTTTAGTGATAATTTTAAGGTAAGTACATCTCCGTTAACAACACTAATTATTATTTGGCCTTTAATAACGTAGTAGTTGTCGGAATTTAAGTAAGACAAGAAATGTAATCATGTCATATCGTACTTCAACGAAACTCTATGTCACTGATCTTGAGGTTTTATGATCCCTCACCTAGAATATACTAAGAGAAGGACTATTCAATTCTTGAATCCTCAGTTCGCTTCACTTATCTGCATAGGTAGAACCTTGATCAATTCTTCCAAGGAATACTTTTGCTGGATGAGTATTACTGTAACTGAACCAACTAAACGCTACTTCTAAGGACAATGGCAACTAAAACACGAGACGAATTGAAACCTAGTGTGAATCTAATGAGAAGAAGAGCACTTACAGAGCGCAAACCTTCACCAAGGCAACACCAACAACCTGTCAATGATTATCCTGAGATGACTTTTTTTTTTTGAAATGAGAATATCTGAAATAAATTCGACTGCGCTCACAAATGAGAATACTAAAAATGAACCTGACGGCTCTCAAAAATTAAGTAAGAAACAGGATCGATCCCAAAATCTAATCCGTTCGTACCAGTAATGAGGCTAATCATCCCTGAACGTTTCATCCGAATCCATCCAGCGGTTCTTGAGATATCTTTTCCACGGACGAACAAATAAACACGACTGAAAACAATACCTCCGACTTCGCTAAGGCGGAGGTAATAATATTTTAATAGACAAGCTTTGTAGATGTATAATTATCCATTTTTCTTGTATGTAGTATGAAATCCAATGATGTGAACTCAGGGTTTACCTATCGAATAGAAAACAACGTAATTCTTTAAATTAGATAATTCTGTATGATACGTGTGTATCAAAAGTTTTTTTTTCGACAATCGTGTATATCCAAGTGCAACAGTTACAGTAACTTCATCTGTTATTGAGATATTTATCAGCTTTAGCTAATTCTTTGATATGAGTTAATATTTACACTTCGCAAACTATATATTTGTATACTTTACTCATTTAGATATATGTGTATAAAATATCATATAATATTATATCTATATATCTATCTATATCTTTGAATTTATATATATATGCATATATATATATATATATATATATATATATATATATATATATATATATATATATATATATATATGTATCTATCTATGGGGGTGTGTGTTGTATAATATATATTTTATATATGCATATGTATAAATATCTGCGATTTTATGTTTTCAAACACATATATTTGAATACTGAACATCATTAGCGATTTTACACAATCTTGAGTTAATTTTTATTTACTGTTCAACCAACACAAATCACCATCCTGTCTTCTCTCGTTTTCTCTTCTTTGTTCTATTTTCTTTCATATTGTACTCTCTATCAGGCATAATATCACATTTTTCTTCCTTCCATCTCTTTTTTAATTCATTTTATAATTTAATATAATTGATTCATTGAAATTATAGTCACTTAGAGAAGCTGTGTACAAACACCTTACAGCAATGGCTGTCGACTACTAATGACAAAGGGGGATAATTTATTGGCGTATCTCAGCAAATTTGTTTACACAGTGTCGGGATATTAGTATGTATTTTTTATATGAGCTTGAACAACGAATATAACACAATGATAGCACTGCAAAATACTTGTACAGAGCATTTATAGTTTGCTATAGAATTTCTTTTTAACATTGAACAGTACACAGGAAGTGACATACACACATACACACGCACAAACATATACACACGCTCACGCGCATATATGAACCTTTATACGTATATCTGAATGTGCATATGTATATATCTGTGTATGCATAATTATATGTATATATATATATACAAATCAAAATCCAGAAGATGGAGATGTAGCATTCACATGATTTATTAACTGTTGAGATGTTTTGGAAGAATAACATCTAATAAGCTAACGGTATGTAGTTCTTTGGGAAAAATCAAAATAGCTGTAAGAGAACATGTTGAATGTTTGCATTTAATAATTTATATTAATGCTACATCTCCATTTTCTGAGTTTTAATTTGGATATTTATAAAACAAGATTTATACTTAAACCTATTATTTTAGGAATATTACTATTCACAAAACACATATCATATGCAACCAACCGGTAATTCATTGGATATTTTCTATCCTTTAATGAAACTGTTTTACCTCGATTTAAACTTATATGCATACATTCCACCCTCCTTATACCGCCACCAACGGAACTATGACAAATCGGCGGTTTAACGGGTGTGGCGGTAAATTAAGGAAGGTTTTCTACAGTAGATATAAAGCCAATCATATAGTATATTTTTTTTAGAACATAGTAGCGTAGCTAATTTCTGGAAAGTGGGAAGTAGCCAAAACCAGATATTTGATGTGTAAACAAAATTTTCATATAAAATCTTCTAAAAAAAAGAAAGGATAAATTTTCAATTTGAGAGGAAAGAGAAAAAGAAGATATTGCTCTTCTTGTTCTTGTCCCCTCCTCTCTGCTATTTACACCCCTGCTATAACATCAGTTATAATGTAATGTGATTATCCTTTACATTTTAGTTGAAGTATTTTTAACAAATGTTTTATTGTTGAACAAATACATTTTAATGATAAACAATAAAGAACACAAACATTTTTTCAAAATTTATTTTGTGAAAAAATGTAATATATTTCTTTGCATATATTTCAAATTTTTGTTAGTATTAAAACATTTTTTCTAACTTTCCTAAAAGTAATAAATCTTTAGTAGTCATATCTTCTTCTGTTTCTATCGAATCACGAAAAAGATTCAGAGCGTTGCTTATATTTTGAGTTGTAGGTTTAGGTTTTGGTGCGGATTTCTCCTCATCAGTTTGTTCTAGCGGTTTCACCTCGTCAATAATATCTTGATCGGTCATCTCAGCAAGAGTTTTTTTTAATTTGTCGTCGAAGCTAATGAAATTATCTGCACTCATCATGAATGAAAGGTCAGTATTAAGCTTAGTAGCAGTTTGTTTAATCAGTTTTGCTAGTGGTATATAGACGTCGTCATCACTGTTTTCCACTTCTGTGTCTGTGCTTTCGGGTTTTGGGGTGAGACCAGTGTAGTGCCAGCCGTTAGAAATAGCAGATGGTGTCACAGAGTCCCAAGATGTTTTGATTTATCGATTAGCGTCAATTAGGGTGATGTTATATTTACCGCTTTCATCTAGTTGAATGATTATCTGGTCTAACTGATACTGTTTGTGATTAGATTTGAAGTTGTAAATTATTCCGACGTCTTTGGCTAAAGTTGTCATGGCATACTTGGAAGTCCAAATATACGAACACGCTAGATTGAAATTTGGAGACAACTTTCAAAAATACTTATTCACCAACTAGAAACGCTACCTGGACGATTGTTTCAATCTGTGGCCACATAACCTTGCTCAAATCTCAAAATTTAAATACTTAATCAATAGTATTAACCACAGAATCCAGTTTACAATGGAATGCAGCCACAAACAACTACCCTTCATGGACATCTTAATAATAAAGAGATATACTGAAATGGAAGCTGACACCTTCTTCAAACCAACAGACTCAAAACTATATCTTCTATTCGCCTCTTGCCAACCAAAACATACTCAAATAAATATACCGTTCAACTTAGCGAGAAGAATTTGCACGATTGCATCAAATCCCGAAACCCGAGAAAAGCGACTCTAAGAACTTAAAAACACATTACTAGATAGAAAACATCAAGCAAATCTAATCAAAAATGGAAGAGAACGTATAAAAATGATAGCCATCCAAGAGTTACGGAAAACAAGAAAACACCATGAGGCACTTAAAGCTCTAACTTACGCATCAACACACAATCCAAGAAACATGGAAACAAACAACATCATCCACCAAAACATCTCCCTCCTTATAAAGGACCCACGAATGAAAAAGACACTAGAAACACATAGGATTATTAAAGGCAAGTGACAATCACAATTCCTAAAACAAATTACTCACCAGCGCCAAATTTCCCACTAAAAATACAAGCCCACAAATCAAAAAGTGCCACTGCCCTAATTGCGGAACTTGCATCTTCCTCTTAGCGGGCTCAACATACAAATTTAAGTCATGTCAAACGTTTACCATAATATATGACTTCACTTGTGTTTCGAAAAACTTAATCTGGAGGTTATGGTGGTTACTACATTGGTCAAACTAGCTTAACTTTGAGGGATAGACTTACAGTGCACAGGCGACGTATCCGGGACCCAACTACTAGAAAAAATTCCTGTAAGCAAGCACGTAGACCAATGTCCCGTAGACATAAACCCTAAATACCAAATCTGCCCTCTCTATCAATGCCCTTCAACCCTATTCTGTTTAAATAAGGAAAGCATACTGATTAAAAACTATAAACCACAGCTGAATATCCTTTAGAAAGAAGAAAAAGTAGTAAAACGAAAAGGCAAAAAACTCAATTTCAACTAAAAAAAAAACTACTAGGAGCAACAAAATTTAAATAAAATAACTTTAGTAACAATCTTCCACCCGGGTTCCGAAACCGCAACTCCAAATTACCATAGAAACACCAGTTGCCGACGTCACCCACCTCCCGTCCAATGAAATTCTACAAACACCATTTGCTGCCGTCACCTAATTCCAGACCAATCAAAACCGAACTTCAGCGAATACAATGAAATGACCCTTTAAGAGAACCAACCAACCGGAACGATTTATGACCGTATCCACAAGGAAATCAACCAAGCAGAACGACAAGCTTTACCATGAAAAAAAACGTCATCAGTATCTTAACTAATCAAGAATCAGATCTGCCCGCGGAAAAAAATCCTAAATTCATCTTATCCCACAACATACCATTACAAGCAAACGCGTCTCTAAGAAGAGGATCAGAGAAACTGTAAACCAAATTCCATTTTTTTTACTATTTTCATTTCACACTTGATTTTTTTTTTTTCAGTATGACTTGCCGACCACCACTAAATTAGATGAACTTTGTATATTCAAACAAATTGATATACAGTTTTAATTATATTGACTGCTGTGAACATTCAAACTTACACCTTTTGTTTTGAAAATGTTAATTTATCAACGTTGAAACATTTTAATTTGTCAACACTGAAACTTTTAAAGATGTTTTTCTAATTGAAAACTTTTACCATTGATAAACAAAAAATAATATTGAAATTAGTTTGGTATATATGTAAATAAATGTATTTTAAACAGTTACAAGTTTTTGAAATTTAGGTGCATTATCAACAACACATTTTCGTATATTTTTTCCTGCGTTGAAACACCACCCTTTCTTTTGTGACAAACACACACACACACACACACACACACATACATACACACACACACACACATACGCACACATATATATATATATATATATATATATATTATCAATAATTCTCAGGTTAGCAAAAAAATTAGAAATTCTTTTTGCTACCAGTGGTCTATCAAGAAGAAAAAAACTAGTCAATAGACTATATAATATTCATATAAACACATACAACGTACATTTAAACACATAAGAGAGAGCCCTGTTCTATGTAGTGCCTCGGGTTTATATGTTGATCTTGGCTTTCCTGCGGATGATAGCTGGCCTGGCCAATTATTTTTATTTTGCTGAAAATAGTTTGAAACCATGGTTCAGGAAATAGATGGTAAATGTTTTTATTTTTCATTCCCTTTCCAAATTATCCCTAATAGTGGTTTGGAGTCTGTCTGCTCCTTCTAGTGGGTTAGCTGTCCTGTTATGGACATCTCTCTTATGTGCTTAAATGTACACTGTATGTATATATATATATATATATATATATATATATATATATATATATAAAATATATAGTTTTAGGGAAAATAACCAATTTTCAAGAACTCATCGATGAAAATCCACTATCACATATAGAAAAATTTATAATTAAAAGCACAATAAATTAGTATATATATATATATATATATATATATATATATATATATATATATATATATATATATATATATATATATATATATATATATATATATATATATATATAGCTATATAGATAGATAGATAGATAGATAGATAGATAGATAGATAGATAGATAGATAGATAGATAGATAGATAGATAGGTGGTTTAACATAAGTGCACACACCATTAAAATAACATTGAACTCTCCTCTCACGTTGCGTTTAAACATTTAACCTTAGATCACCGTGTTTAGTAACACAAGATGTGTTTCTTTTTGACAGATTGAACACCTTCACTATTCTGAAGTACACTAGGTGTTCACATGTAAACACTTCTCGTTTGCAATTTTGAGTGGAATAATATTTTCACTAGATTCGGTGTATTATATCATTTTCTGATGGCACTAGCATATAGAGGTTCAGCTGAATCCAGATTCATATTTCTACGACATGGTACTCTGTGACGAGAGATTCGTCCAGAGTCATGCTGTTTGTCAAATTATTCTGATATACCTTCATATGGTTGGCATCGGAGATATCGGACGCACCCTTCTACCCCCGTAGACGATAGTATACTGGTGAATTTCGTTTACAAATATAGTGATCAGCTGGAAGCCGCACGCGCTGCTTTTGGATTTGTTAAAGATGGGGAATTTCGAACCTGGGTTCTCATCCTAGAACTGAATTAGATTAAAATCTCTCAGCGAGAAGGTATATACTTTTAAACTGCTCGAGGCATGTACTTTTAAACGTCTCCAGCCTTGGGAATGTCATCCTCGTTTTATGTAGCCGATTATTATGCTGATGGAAGAAAACATTTCGTCTTGAAGACAAAGATGGTCGTTTTTCTTCGAGCGCTTACTTAAGCTCCTCAATCTGCTCGCACTAGATCTCCTTTGTTATCGTTTTGGTTCGGGTTTAAAAGTTCAAAGTGAACTAAACATTTCATAGTCCACCAAACAATTAATAACATCTTACGTTGATGAACACCTTCTTCAGCCTGTGGTGACGGTGTTTCTCCTTTTCCTACTCAATGTCTTCGGCGCTTGAGATTTTTATAGACAACCCATTTCTCGTTACCAGTCACTATTCAGTCCAAAAAAAGTTCATTCGTAAGACGTGGCAGCAAAGAAGAACACACAATCACTAACAGCGCGCGATTAGACTTGGAAAGTTTGTGAGAAACCCATTAACCCAATTTGCTGACTTTTCGGATGGCACACAGGTGGCGATGAATGCCTGAATGACCAAATCCAAGCTTATCTTCGAGCTCTACAAATTTTCCAGGATGAGGCTCATCTTCTAGGCTGTAGTTTCCAGCTAGGAATTTCTAAAACCACCGTTGTCAATGTTTTACGCTTACTGTCCGATTCTCATATGGTGCATTAATATTATTTGCACGTTCTGTTGCGTTGTTGTCTTTATTGAACTCATAAAGGAAAATATGCCGAATATGCTCCTTTGTCACTACCTTTATAGCTTTGAAGCAATAACTGTTAAAATCGAACTGAACTCTTGAAAACTTGCACTAATAATAAATAAAAGGTATAATTACTAGCTGCTTTAATAGCAAGTTGAAGCAGGTGGTTTATCTGCCCCCTCTGACTTTTAGTTCATGCAATTGAAAAAACGTATTATGTATGGGTTGACCCAATATTTCAAGAATCTCTGCCAGGTACAGAATGCATACTCTTGATTATGCGTTATTGGGTTTCCCATTTCGTAGCCAACCAAGTGATGTTGTAATGAATTTCTATTTTGTTTGATGTTCCATAGAAGGTTTGGGGGTGATTTACATTGTCTCTTGCAACTCTCAGAAAATAATATTGCGTGTTTCGTCCAGCGATCCTTGAAGCTGACGCTAGTTGTGCCTAAATATACATATGTATATTAACTCGTTTTTACAATCCACCCACATTTTCTAATTGTACATAAATAATCGATCACCTAAGAATATGTATTATTATCTCTACAACTGCACTTTTTATATTATCATTTTCAACCAGGTTTCTTCTTGTCCTATTCGTTTTTCTTTCTTTTTTGTTATTGTGATAATTATTGTCGTTATTATTACTATATTTAATTATATTATTCTCATTGTTGTTATTCACAGTACTAAAATTATTAGCATTTATCCTCTTCCTATTGTTTCTGCTATGATCTAGGCTAACGAAGGTATTTATACTTATATAAGACACATCAAGATTGTCATGATTTCGCTCCCACCCAGCATTATTGACTTCCTTAGTCCCTGGTTCTACGCTACCCGAAATAGCGTAGGTGTTTTTAGATTTTACTCTTGCCATATTCAGCTTCCTATTGTTTAGTTAATCAAAAGGGTATTCAAGGTTATTTGATGAGGCATAATACAATTTCACCACATATCTGGTAAAAACCTTATAATACATATTATATTCAGGGAAATGTCTATCTAGCGCAGAGAAAACTTCACCAGCAGTTTTAGATGCTACTTCTAATCCGAACAATGGATTAAGCAATAAAATGCTACCTTTAATCGATTTATTATTAGATTTAGTTTAATCATTGTCGTTCTTAATAGAATTATTCCAATTGGAATATCCTATTTCCAAATGTCTTCCTACTGTCTTCATTATTATTGTATTTATTTTTATTTGATTATTAGGTTCTGATTCTAGATTTACATGTTTTCCTTTAGCAAAACCAACCCTAATATTTACACCCAATTTATGTTCACTAGTATACTTATCTATACATCTTTTCTCTTTTTCTTTATTTCCATTTTTATATAGATTGGTTATATTATTGTTACGCGCATACATAATTCTTTAACTGTATCCAGCATTGGCCAGTGTGCGTGTGAATTAAATATTATTTCATCAACTGATAACCTGGAAATTCTATTGGATACGCTTTTCGCCTATAATTTTTAAATTGCAACGCGGATAATTGGAATGTTTATTTACATATCTTAGATTCTCTTTTGGTTTCTGGAATGGTTCAATAAGCCCTGTGTTCAAGTTAAGAGTAACATATACGGTATTTTCTTTACTTTATGGTAATTTTCAATTGTTATGGATAGTCCTGAATTTTTGAAGAATTTAAGCAATGTTTTATATTTTTCCATTTACACTTTCTACCAGAAAAAAGCATTATCCCTATATACTACAACTTATGCATACAATACTTATGCATAAAACCAGGATTCCATCTAGAAAATAAAATAGGTATTGACGATAATAGTGACCTGTGATGAAACGTTTGATCCCATCATTATGTCGGAACAATCCATTCTAGTTGATCTTATCCATAGCTTATTATCGTAATCAATTATTCTACTACGAACAGCTACTATAATATTTAATTCATGTTTTGATAAATTGCAGTTCCGTTTGGTGAATATACGTGCCTTATTAAACAATATTAGATTGACAGAGGAAAAGTTGTTATTAGACATATGAAGTTGTATAAACTTACCTCTCTTTTTATTTTCCAAGCTATTAAACCAACCAAAAGTATTTAATCTGTCAGACCAGGGCGTAAGCTTAATCGTGTGTCTAAGTTGGTAATAGTCTATCTGTAATAGCTTTACTTTTCCGACCTACGTCCGATTTAGATGGGTATATATAACTGTTGGATCAGTTATTTTAAATACATTCGTGAAACGTAATTAAAGGTGGATCATTCCATCGTCTTGTTTCATAAACTTCTAGATGAAAGTACGTATGACTATACATACATATATATATATATATATGTATATATATATATATATATCATTTTATTTAAAAGAGTTCCAACTCTGTCTGTTTTTTATGTTTTTTATTTATATTCTTGTAAAATTTATGTGGGATATAGAATATGGAATATATAATATATAATATAAAAAAATATGGATGGTACAATGAAATGAAGTATTGAATGTCTTATTGAATATATGGAATATGTCTTAATCCTTTATATTGAACACTCAATATTTCATATATTCAATAAGACATTCAATACTTCATTTCATTGTACCATCCATCTTTTTTTATATTATATATTATATATTCCATATTCTATATCCCACATAAATTTTACAAGAATATAAATAAAAACATAAAAAACAGACAGAGTTGGAACTCTTTTAAATAAAATAATATATTCCTCTATACCCGATCATACAAAACCCTTTTTTGTATTTATTTTTACTCTCACACACACACACATACACACACACACACACATACATACACACACACACACACACGCACACACACACATACATACATATATATATATATATATATATATATATATATATATATATATATATATATATATATATATATATATATATATATATATATATATATATATATATATATATATATATATATATATTATCTTTTACTTGTCTCAATCATTAAACTGCAGCCATCTTGAAGGGAGTACCGCATTGAAATTTTAGTCGAAGGAATCAACTCCAGTACTTAATTTTAAATCTTGATACCTATTTTTTCGGTTTCTTCTAGTGAACACTCTCAAAGCTTTGGTCATCCCGAAGGTATAGTCGCAGACATTTGGCCAAGGTGCGGAACCACGTGATTGGGATGCAAGCTTCTTACCACACAGCCACTCCTGCACCTATATATATATATATATATATATATATATATATTCCATTTGGTGGAATTACAAAGGTCTGTTTATTTTCAGGCGCTTCCAAGAAGCCAAACGATCAATTCAGGTGCTTACTCTCGACAACTAATGAAACTAGAGCAAGCAATCAAAGTATATATGTATGTATGTATGTATGTATGTATGTATGTATGTATGTATGCATGCATGCATGCATGTATGTATGCACGTATATATATATATATACACGTGCATACATACATCTAACTTCATTAGTTGTCGAGAGTAAGCACCTGAATTGATCGTTTGGGTTCTTGGAAACGCCTGAAAATAAACAGACCTTTGTAATTCCACCGAATGGACAGCATAGCCTTTTTTAGACGCAATTCAGATTTCGATATGTTTTGTGCTGGTTCATTAAGCTTAGTCCATGATCGTTTTCGATTGATGCTATTGTACACAATCTATATTTCGTCACCAGTGATGATTCGTTTCAAAAAGGTCAATTTCATTGTGTTTGAGATGCATATCAGAAATATTGATTCGTTGTGTTAAGTGAATCTCTTTCAATTTAAGTAAAACCCATATATCGAGGTTCTTAAGGAGTCCAAGATATCTTAAGTGATTTTCAATTGTTGTCTCTGCAATCTCTCGCACAGTTATATGACAATCGAATTCAATGATGGCTTTTATTCTATCATCAACTTCAGTAAGTCGACCAGTACATTGATCATCTTTGAGTGAAAAATCTCCAGAAGGGAAGTTTTTAAACTATTTCTTATATGTCCTTTCAGTTAAGCAATCAGCACCATACACTTCAAATATCTCTTTATGAGCCTCAACAGCTTTTTGGCCTTTACACAAATAAAAAAAAATGCAAAATATGGTGAAAATGTTCGTTTTTGCATTCCATGTCAAGATAGACACTGAACTAACAGCTGTAAAAAAGAAATTAAGCGCAATTTGTTTCTAAAGTATGCTAAAAGTAACGGCTACCAAATGTCAAAAGGAAAAAAAATCATAACATTGATAAAAGTCATTCAAAAAATCGTAACTCTATCTACTTGCGAAAAACGAAATTACTTTCTTGCCAATTCACACACACACACACACACACACACACACACACACACACGCACATATATATATATATACATACATGCATGCAAACATACATAAGTACTACTTGAGTGTGTGTGTTCGGTTCAAGCAAAGAAACCTCACTAACATATCTTGAATCTTACATGAAAACTACTTTCCCCAAATCCTCTGTATTTATACTGACCTGAGAACGACATGACTATTAAGCTATCTTTATTACTTCAGGACAGAGAAACTATGAATGTAAGCATATCTTGGAATACACATTGTAATATTTACACGCATTTCTTTGCGTTCACAAAGAATAACACCTGAAAGTGGCAACCAAGTATTTTATATTTGAAGAGATAATTAGTGTAGTATTCGTAGAAAGAAATGGTTAAAGGTTGAATTATTAAATGGTAAACTTAGGATTTTCCGTAGAATAAAATTTTTAGATTTTGCTTCAGCAAATGTGCAGTAGTAGAACAATCAGGTCTTGAGGGAGAAAATATTCTGAATGAAATAACTATCACCGCGGTCAATAAAATTATGTAGCACTTGTGTCCCATTTGGATCAGCTGGATTAAATCTAAGTCTAATCTCAAGAACATGAAGGTTGTTAATCAATAACCGCATATATACCATCATTTGAAATTGCACAAGGAATCAAACTACCTAAAGAAAAGAGGCTAGACACGTATGAGTCGAACCTGAAGGAAAGGTAAATGGAGACATTTAGCGAACATTAAGTGAGGATTGGACGTTCAGTGCAATGTTTATTGGCCTTTATAGAAACATTCTAAGAATTATACATGAAATCCACTGAACACTAAAGAGTTACCAGAGAAAACATGGACAATATAATAGCTATAATTATCTAAATAGAATTTCCTATTATGTTCTGCAGCAATGCACTAATAATAATAACAATGCTTAGACATCACCTGTATATTCATATTTGGAACATCTTACTCACATTTATATCCATCCATACAGATATCCTATACCATTTCTATTAACTAATATTAAATACGTTTACAGAATTTGAAACCTGTAACGTTCTTCAGCTACTAAATTAAAGAAGCCATAGCGATTCTATGGAAGAAAGACAAACCACACCAAGAAGGCTGCACGTTATATCCTGTTTGTTCTCCCTAATTAAAACCATTGTTGAAGTTGAATTACCGTCATCCAATGTCATACTGTTTAAGCTCCATTTCTATTGAAGCAGACATATTAATATTTCCATATACTTTTATAGTTTTCTTTTCTTTCAGATCTCTATAATCAAGTTAATCAAGTTCACCTGACATTACGCATTTATAGTTTGGCGAAATATATTATTTCCAGATACCATATTCTGAATGTTGGCATTAGTATTACGAAGTGCTTCTAAACAATCATTTAAAAAACTATGTGAAGTTTAGATAAGAACTACAAAATAAACACTATAAAGAAAAGTTAACCTGATGCGATAACTATTATTAGAGAGAGGAAATGAACAAAGGAATTGACTGATATCAATATGGACCAAAAAATGCGAAAAATGTGGATAATGAAGTAACATTTGAAGACACAAACAGTAAGAGAACGGAAAGTGAACTAAAAGAGGAAGGTATCGAGTCAAATATAACTGAGGCCATGGCTGAGTGTTACCATCTTTTGAGGTATAATCGTTTATAACGCCTCATTTCCGAGTTGAATCGACTGCTAATTTTTATCGGTCTGTTAACGCAGAATGAAAACATTATGGATTTGAACTCAAGGCATAAAATGAAATCAGAAGAGAATACAAGACTTAATAGCTTACATTTTACGGATTAATCCATTGTCTTGAAAGATTTAGTCCGTAGAATAGATAATAGGTTCTTCTCTTGGACGTTCTTCTTTGAGATCAAATTTACTTTATTAGCCTAAATATAATCAAAGTTATGGAAATTGCTGTCCAGGTTTTCTACCAGGTATATATTGACAAACTTCATTTACAGAATCAGCCGTTTTCTATTTCAAACAGATTGGGGAACCTTACGATAAAGAACGGGTATGATTTTCCTTTTATGTTTAATTTACATAAGGTTTTGAAGTAAAAAAGGCAAAACTTGAAGTAAAAAAGGCAAAACTTATGAAAACATTAGATGGTGTAAACAAGAATTTAATATACATAGACGATGTTCGCCATAGAACTTCGGATTTAAAGTTGTATTGAGATCAATGTATTCATCAATCATCTGTGCATGCCAGACTACATTGCATTTGAATAGTAAACTCAATCCGCTGTATGTGTTAAATGGAATATGACACCGGCACAACAATATCTCTTATGCAAATAGAGAGATATATCTCTTCGTCTTCACGCAAATATTTTCAATCAATATTCAGTAATGTAGTGCCGCCACCAACCAAATTTTCTCTCGAGCCATTACAAGCTAACAAAGGAGCATTTATAGTCTGCATCTATTAAATAGAAATATCAGCCAAATCTCCTTCGAATTACATTGTACTGCCTTCTTAAATGATAGGTTGGATGTTGTTATCCAAGACTCATAGTTCATGGAAATTATTATAAACGGTAATTGCCGGAAATCTTGTTTCTTCTATCAACACACAGCATATTGAGTGTTAATCGTTATACACAACATAACAGAAAACTCGTTGGTGGCATCCCATTGACCTACCATGTTTTGCTTAGATATACACATGAGTTGGTTTAGTGACATAAGAGGGAACATTATAGTTAACTAATATACTATTAGCTGATGTCAATATTAATATTTAGCTTACTTAATATTGGCATGGAATCGCCACATAACTGATCAATTTGTAAAAATAGAAATTATCAAAACATCTACTTCCAATCATTCAAAACAATCTTCAAATTTCTCTGATATGTGGAATGAATGAAGCACAAAACGCCCCCTTCTCGATACCGTATACAAAGTTTCCGCTGATCAGAGCTGAGACAACGATAAACAACAGCACAAAAGTATGAATAATACGAGTGTACGTATCACAACGTAGTGAGAAAGCTTCAATCGATTGAAGTAACAGAGAGATTATCTCAAGCAATAGGCATAAGTAATATGTTCGTGGATAATTGATGGGTTGTATGTGGTGCTGATGAAAGAGTAATAACTCGTGAAATACGCATATACACCCATTACCTATTCTTTCTATCGTCGTAGTGGAGGCGCAATGGCCCAGTGGTTAGGGCAGCGGATTCGCGGTCATAGGATCGCGTTTTCGATTCCCAGACCGGGCGTTGTGATTGTTTGTTGAGCGAAAACACCTAAAAACTCCACTAGGCTCCGGCAGGGGATGATGGTGAACCCTGCTGTACTTTTTCTCTCACTCTTACTTGCTGTTTCTGTTGTGCCTGTAATTCAAAGGGTCAGCCTTGCCACACTGTGTCACGCTGGATATCCCCGAGAACTATGTTAAGAGTACACGTGTCTGTGGAGTGCTCAGCCACTTGCACGTTAATTTCACGAGCAGGCTGTTTTGTTGATCGGATCAACGGAACCCTCGACGTCGTAAGCGACGGAGTGCCAACAACTATCGTCATAACCTGCAATGCGACATCAGAATTCCGTAGAAAATCCATAGAAATGAACTTAAACAAATAAAAACATCGCACTGCTATCACAAAAATAAGATGAAGTATTGACGTGTAAATCTTTAAATGAACTTGGTAGTATGTTATAGTTGGAAAACGAAATACTGTGTCTTTGTTAACAACTAATATTTACGTACTTGTTACCAGAAATCTGCTTAATATATACATTGTAGCATCCTATATTGCGTGGGTATTTAAGCAATACATTCGTGGATATTTGATGTATTGGATGTGGTGACGATGGAAGAGCAATAACTCTCAAAATATTCATATCCACCCATTACCTATTTTCCCTGTCGTCGATCTCATTGTTTATATAGACACACGCGTACGTGAAACGTCGTATCTTGCAGTGTTCGCATCAATTCCAAAGAAAAAAAAACATAGTTAAAAGCGTTAAAAATAAACAAGACGGATCATGTAATATATCAATATATAGAAAATATGAATTAACTCCCGTCTTGAACGCATCTGATGATGAACTGGTCCGTCATATTTAAATTGCCATTACAGAAAACGCTAAAATATATTTTACTAAATATATATTTACAAAAACATATATGTTAAGAGATACATGATATATATACATATGTATATACATAGGTATATATATATATATATATATATATATATATATATATATATATATATATATATATATATATATATATATATATATATATATATATATGGGAGAATATACAAAAAATAACAGACGAGGACAGGTGGTGTAAATAACAAAAGTATATATTAGTATGACGCTCGGGAATACGGAAAGTCTTTGACGTTTCGAGCTACACTCTTCAACAGAAAGAATACGGAGACAAGGAGAAAAACACGGAGAAAAAAAGAATTGAATAGTGTTCAGTCAACGGTCAATCATAATATATATATATATATATATATATATATATATATATATATATATATATAGAGAGAGAGAGAGAGAGAGAGAGAGAGAGAGAGATTCAACAGAAATAATAGTGATCAAGGACATAGTTCATATAATATCGACATGCCTAATGTGGAAAGAATAAGTCCAACTAATAGCACATCAGGATATGAATTAAATAATGATGGTAATAGCCAATATATACCTAATATTAGAATTGAAGAATTGATAAATGATATTAGTGTAAATAATTGTAGTAATAATAATAATAGAGATATTAGAAATAATATAGGTGGGGGTTGATAACCCCATCATGTGCAACTGTAGAAAAAAGTCCCATTGTCCTTTATTTGGATTTTGTTGCACCCGTAACGTAGTGTACAGATGCATCATTAGTACTATAACAGAGAATTATATTTATATAGGATGCAGTATTAACCTGAATCAGAGAATATATAACCATAAGTCATCGTTTAGACTTAGACATAAGGCAAATAGTACGACATTGGCAAGTAAAATTTGGGAGTTAAAAGATAATGGTATTAATTTTAGCCTTAAATGGGAAATTATAAGAAAAGCTCAACCTTATAGAAATAATAGATATGGATGTGAATTGTGTTCTATGGAAATATATGAAATTTTTAAACTTAGGAACAATCCTAATCTAATCAATAATAGATTAGACCTTAGGGTATCTTGTGTGCATTGCTCTACTCGCACTTTTAAATTTTTTAAAAAATAGGGCTTTTATTTAAGTAACTAAAGTTATCAAAATATAGTACTTTACTTCTATTACGGTCATCTAGGACTATCAATTAGCACATATTTGTATTGGTAATTGAACCTTTATAACATATATTCCTGATCTCTCACCTTAACATCTAATCTACTTAAATCAATCATCAGATTCCTGTATTGATTACCCTTGTTATTTCCTAACATCCTTTCTTTTTTCAGTCCCTTAAACCTTAGTAAGCACATTATTATAAACTAATATAAATCCGATAATAATTTTTATTTTTTATTCACATTATATAAATAAAGCTTACCTATGTGTCTCCTAAATCGTATCATTATCTTATCTTCAGCTAAAAACTTTTTGTAAGATAATTCAAAATAGTTTTCATGGTCACTATATACTTAATATCCTTAAATTTTACACCCTATCCAGAGCCCCTGAATTCAATATTGGCATTATTTCATGATTTTTGTGGAAAATAATTACATCTCACTTTATTTAACATACCTCTTATTGTGAAAACATTGGTTAGAGTATTGCTGTTGTCTATACCACTATACTGTTACTCCATTCAGACTAAAAGTAAAAAAAACTATTTGACCCATATACCTAGGGCTGTAATTCCTCAACACTTTGATAGTAGTAAAATGACCTGATACTACTATGACCAGTGAAACCTTTAGATTCTAATACATTTTATAGCCTTGTCCATGCATACTGCTTACATCTTCCCTCTCTTTAGAAGTGATTGTCCCTTTGCTATCACCACTAGATAAGAAACAATAAAATCTGAGACAGTTAAAACTTTTGTCTTGAATAAATTACTAGCCTGATAGACTCGGCTATGTCAAGATGGACGTATGTGTTCTTCCTCACATTTGGATTTTTATGTATTCTCTCTCCCACTTGTATTTGAAATGTTGCCACATTTATAATATGTCTTTTCTACAGTAATTTTTCTGCATTTTCGTGCAGCTGAAGATTGCTCTTCATATTGCATTTAAGGTAATGCTCGCATTATTTAAATAAATTGAAGTAGCATGAAACGTGCGTACTGCAATCACCTTTGAAATCCGTGTTGCTTATTTTTTGATTATATATATATATATATATATATATATATATATATATATATATATATATATATATATATATATATATATATATATATATATATGAATATAGTTTCATAAACACAGTATATATTTTATGAGCTACTAATGGAATCCAGCGATGAAAACGAGACAGGCAATATTCTATAACACGTCTGGTGCCTTCACGCATTTCTCAGGCTATGTCCACACAGCATTTTGAGTCATTTACATCGCATTAAAGTATTTATTAGTAGCTCATAAAAGGATATACCTTGTTTATTAAATTATATTTGTCTCTTATTAGATGGAATAACTTTTGATGACCTTACAATCAAGGAAAGCTATATTATATAATATATATATATATATATATATATATATAATAGAGAAAGAGATAAGAGAGAAAATGGAATTCACAAGATGCCTTATTAACCACTGCGATTGTTTCGACGCATGGTGCTTTGATCCCTCGCGGTTGAGATCTCTATATAAATAATTGTGGTGCATCTTCCGGTGCAGATGTGCTTCGGCAGGTGATTTTTAAAAGGTACTTTCATATTTAGTCTCCGATTGACTTATCTAAGAAAAAGTGAGTGTCAAACTCTCATATGTTATAATGTTATAAACTCTACGGGCACAAAGGAATGTTTGCAGTAACTCCAGTGGCATTTACATCTATACTGACATCTGGTAGCCGAATACAGTGAACGTGGTGTAAACGGCATGCTCAAATTTAGAATTTTATATATATATATACATGTGTGTGTGTGTGTGTGTGTGTGTGTCTGTCTGTGTCTATGTATTCAAATATGAAATAGAAACAGCGCTAATGTAATAAACACTATCATCCATACACCGTTAGATTATAAGATGACTGTAGGCTGTGATATGACGGTAGAGAATATTTTCTGGAAGCACCAGGAGTTAACACACCTGAATGGCTTGTAACGTATCTCTAATTCCATCTATGAATGATGTACATCAATGACTCATCATTTTTGTGGTTCATCAATATGACAAACCACGCGGACAAGATGCTTAGCGATATTTACTCCGACTTTAAATTCTGAGTTTAAATTCCCCAGAGGTCGACTTTGACTTTCATTCTTTCGGTGTCGATAAATTAAGTACTAGTCAAATACTAAGGTTGAGATAATCGACTTACCCCGACCCTTAAAATGTCAGGCCTTTTATCTAAGGTTTAACATCAAAATCATCTTTTGAGAAAACCAAAAATAATGTAAGTAGTCAGTCTTCTCTCTAGAAATAGCAGCAAAATCTTCTTCACATCACAGCCACAATCTCATAATCACACATGGAGATATACCGAAAAGAATGACAATGTGCTGGAGTCGGAATAATTATATGCATATATATATATATATATATATATATATATATATATATATATATATATAATATATATATATATATATATATATATATATATATATATATATATATATATATATATATATAATATTTTGTATCTCTGTCTGTTCCCAATGCATTCCTAATGCATTCTCAAATGGCTCAACCAAACCAAATCAAATTTTCCATGGTAATACTATCATACCCCGGGAGTGTCGACATCTAATTTTCGGGGGATTAAAACATTGCAACATTGGCACTGGTTCCGTATTACCCATCAAAACTCGAAGAATAAAAGTGAAAGAATAACATCTATATTGAAAGAATAACATCTATATTGAAATGTAATAAATTGTTTCATTTTCATACTTTCTAACCACCACGACGGCGACGATGGCGTCACGTTTTGTATATACAAACTACACCATTTTATTACAGAGCAACGCCGTGTGTCTCTGCTAGTTTAAAATAAAAGAAGAGCACATATGAAGCGTGCCAAACATTCAGACACAACAAGAATAATTAGTTTTTATAAAATAATCAGACAATTCATAAATAATTTTGTTTATTTGTTTATAATCTCACTTAGCCTAATATTGATTTGGTTTCTGTATATACACATGTTGACGATCATTTGATATTAATCATAACTTTATATTAAGATGGAATATGTAATAAATTAAGGTTGACGTGAATACTGTTATCATAGTTTTGTGTCTTCAATGTAACGTCTTCGGAGGTAACACCGAATTTTCCCTGAGGATGAATGTTTTATAAATACAGATGATGATTTGTAATGGATGATTCGTAGTTGGTGTTTAAAAATATTTTCATTCAATATTCCTTGTTAAATAATTCGGTCAACTGTCATTATTAACAATTCGTGACTTCGCGATACTTCGCAATTTAAAAGTCTTGAGAATTAGGATTAAGAACATGTTGGAATACGTGTGTCAATATTTCCAAGCGAAGCTGCACAATAACTAATATTTGCATAGCGTAGAACTTAGTCGTATAATTTTTTTAATTCATAGACTATATTGAGTCGAACATCTAAATAGGGCAATTCTTAACATTATCCATCTTTATTATTATCCGTAATTTTGGGTATAATTAAAATATAAATCTATAATTATTATTTTACATTCGATTTCATTATTCTAAATCAATGCATAGCCATTTCAGAAAATACCATGGAATAAAGAATTTCTTTTAATTTTCACTTCTCATCATAACATTTTCCGATATAAAATTTTAGAATTTTATTATCCAATAAAGATTCATCATATTACAGAAGAGAATACGCTAAAGGAAGATTAAGAATGATGTTATTATTAAAAATAATATAATTTTAATTTAAGTATTTTGTTTATTTTGAAGTTCAATTTACATTAATCTGTTAACAAAGAAATCATGTATTATAGTTATTAATTAAGGTTCGACAATACTACTTTAATATTCTAATACACCCTAAACTATGCTATTGACATCAGTTTACACCAATATCCGACTACAAATATATATGCAGTTTACACCGCATATCTCACTAGAAATATATGTGAACGTATGCATGTGTGTGTGTGTGTGTGTGTGTGTGAGTGTGGGTGTGTGTGTCTGTGTGGGTGTGTGTGTGTGTGTGTGTGTGCATGTGCGTGTGTAAAGGGAGCATAGATGGGGTTTAAAATTTACGGCAGCAGTTTCGGTAAAAGCTTTATTAGTGGGGTTATAGATTATATAATTACATAATCCGCAACCTTGCCGTAAAATTGAAACAGATGAGATTTCATCCATCAAATCGGAAAAATCACACTTCGTTGGATTAGTGCGTCTTTTTTCTTCTTTTTTTAGATTAAATGCAAATACATAGAAAATGTAGGTGTGGCTTGAACGGGCATGCAAGAAGCAGATGTCAAACGATTATTGTATTTGAATTCTCTAAATTATTTTATAGTTAATGATTGTTGTTGAAAATATACAAGAATCATAGATATTCTGTAACCCTGAGTTGACATTAACGGTTATCAAAATCAAGCAGGTATTTTATCAGTTAAGTGACATATGAGGAGACAAATCTCAGGTCAGTATAAAGTTATAAAACTGTCATCTAATTTTCGTCCCATTCTGTCCACCTTAAACACAATAAGTACACACGTATTCAGAATCACACTCTTAAATGCACACATATACACACGCACACACACACACACACACACGCGCACACAGACACACACACACACACACACACACATATATATATATATATATATATATATATATATATATATATATATATATATATATATGCATATATCTACAAACGTATACATAACCGTGTATATACATATATATATATATGGAGAGAGAGAAATATATACACACATAGACACCGACATACACATACACACACACATATATGTGTGCGTATATATATATATATATATATGTACGAAGAAGAAGAAGAAGAAGAAGAAGAAGAAGAAGAAGAAGAAGAAGAAGAAGAAGAAGAAGAAGAAGAAGAAGAAGAAGAAGAAGAAGAAGAAGAAGAAGAAGAAGAAGAAGAAGAAGAAGAAGAAGAAGAAGAAGGCGTAGGATTTTAACTCTCAGGCTAAGTGTGTAATGGAATCTAGAAGTAGTAGATTAAGAAGAGAGAAAGTGACAGGTAATTGACTTTCCAATCCCAAATTATGAGAAGGTTAACATCAATCTTAGTACAAGCAGTTAAATCTAACCAGAAACGAAATGAGGACATCTACTATATAGGCTCAACCACCCACCCTTAAGTAACACACAATTAGTTAATAGCATTCGCAGACATGTTTCCGACCTACTCGTGGATAAATCTGATTTCAAACAAACTGCATTATACAACAACCCTGCATTAGAAAAGTCCATCTTCAAGAGTAATATAACTTATGTTGAACTAAATGTTGATAAACCAAGACAGATACAGAGGAAAAATAATGTGAATGTATAGAGGAACAAGGGTAGAAAATCCATGTAACTCATATATAAACACTTCCCTTGCCTTCATAAATATCACAAGATCTGCAATAGAAATATCGTCAAAGTTAACTATAGATGCCTCCATCCCGCCTCTATGTTATTTTTTTAAAGAAACACTTTGGGTTTCTCCGGTTTGATGTATAGAATCTCGCTTGTTTAAAGCCTTATCTGAAGATGGAATATACGTTGTGATTTAAACTATCAGTACATCAAGAAAATTCTACCGTAATAGCTGTTTTGATTTTAAACGCCATTTCTCTGTTCTTTTTATGTCTACGCCACACATAGGAGTCAAATCTACTCTTTCAATCCGATTTGGTAATTCCATGTCAGCAATATGTTGCCAAACGTCATACTGTGATTGTCGTTGACCTCACTGTGAACTCTATGTTATTGTACCTAGGCATTTCAGGCGTCTTACGTCTTCTTGTCTATATTCTATGTAGTCTTTATAACTAATTCATATATACATATATATACATTATATGTGTGTGTGTAAAACTTATACACGAAGGAAAACGCCACTAAGTGGTTTTCCAACACACTAGAAACAGGAGTTAAATCTCAAACCACGAAAAACTAATTCTTATTTTAGCACATCGAATGTAGGCGGGCAGGAAAATTTGAGGGAATCTGAAAATGATGTCATTCCCGTACTTCGAAATTTTGCCCTTAACGATTAAATACACTAATTAATTAATCAATCAATCAATGCATTAAACCATCTATGACTCATCAGCGAAAATTCCGATGGACGTATAATTAGAAAACTCAATACATACCTTAGTGGCTTTTTCCTTCGTGTATAATTTTTATACACACATATGATATAATAATATTTGCAGTCTACCGACATTTTTATTCATGCTTGCCACTGGTAAAGAGTTAATATTTAATTTTTACCCTGTACTTAAATTTATATATATATATATATGTCTATCTCTCTCCCTCTCTTGTTCTTCATCCTTTCTGTTTTTCTCTCCTACCCTTTACCTATTCTTCTCTCCCTTTCACCATTCCCTCTCTCTCTCTCTCTCACTTTCTCTCTCTGTCTCTCTCTCTCTCTATCTCCCTCTCTCTCTCTTTCTCTCTCTCTCTCTCTCTCTCTCTCACTCTTCCTCCTTGACGCTCTCGTCGCTGACACGTGACGAAAGGGAGTCTTTCTATCCGCTGGCTTCTTATAGAGAAGACGTGATTTTTCTGTCTCTGGTCTCCTCTCTCATTCACGTCTACTAGCGTTCAAAAACTAATAATTTTTCTATCGTCTTGGCCTAACAGCCCTTATTGTTTGTTTTTACTGTCTCACTGTCCTGTTCTTGTTAACACATTTACCCTCCGCCAAAAATTCCAAATTTTATTCAATTTGCTTTGCAGGAAGAACTGTTCCAACGAAGTCACGTATTGCCCTTGCCTTCGAAACGCGGAGTAGATGGAACAGGGACAACTGATGAAGGAAAATATTCTTTATGTTGCATGGCTCGTCTCTCTGGTTTTTTTTTTCGTTGTTGTAAAAAAGTTCGTTTTCTGTTTTCGTTTCTCATTGTGTTTAACGTTTTTTTTTTTTGTGATGTCCTGTACACATATATGCATGTATGTATACATATAGATGTAGGTATGTACATATATGTATGCATATATGCATATATTTAAATATTATATATATATATATATATATATATATATATATATATATATATACTTGGGTACGTTTCGGCCATATTTATGCGTGTGTGTGTTTATGTGTATGGGGGCGTGTGTTTGTGTGTGTTTGTGTGTGCGTTTGTGCATGCGCATCTGTGCGTGTATTTACGTATGTATGAATGTATGCATATGTATATGTATATTCATTATCAGAGATTAATTTCGTTTATGTTGCGTATAAATCTGTGTTGTTATTTATTTATATATTTATTTACTTATTTTGGGGGGCGTTAGCACTTTTACAGTTAGAATATTTTCCGTTCGTCATTAATCGTTTACTGTTATGATGAACATAGAACATCTGAATGCTGATCCCCTGAAATATTCTGTTCGTTTCTTCGAAGACCCAGGCATACATATTCATAGACATACGCACTTACATAAATTGATGCTACTTTAATTAGCCTTTTGTCATCTATTAATTAGGTATACTGCTCTTTATTTGGAAAGAAATCACTCTTTTGTATGAAAGAGTAATTCACTTTAAACACTTTCAGTTCATCCAACAAAACCATTAGAAACTTAACTTCAGTATGAAACAGTAGACGAACATTGTTCGACAGATATCTATCGTGGAATGACCAGTCGGCAGTGGAAATGGATCAAGTAAACCTGGAAATTTATTTCCCACAGAGCTGAATCAGTCAACACAATTTGAAAGTACTGAACGCAAACGATATCAAAGAAACATCATTTTGAAATTTTAAGATAAAAATGACATTCACGAAGCAGTAGTATTCGTTTGTTCGTTGAGGCATATTTGATATACAATGCTCATTAAGGAATCTATATACGTATGTCTGTGATTGTGTGTATGTATGTATGCATGTACGTTTGTATGCATCCCTGTGTGTGGATGTGTGTCTGTGCGCGCGCATGTGTGCGAATGTGCCTCTGTTACTGTGGGGGTGTATATAGGATAACCATTATGATATATCGGAAATTATCTTAGATTGCGGATAAAATTACTGTGAACTTGAATATAAGAGAACACACACTATTGACTAATGAAAATCTAATATAGCTACCGTCGAAAAGTCACGCTTCAATAAACAGAACCGTAGAATTATGCGGATGATATGCAACAACACAGAAATCCTTTTAACAAGGGCGTTATATTTGATCACACAACCCCATTTCCTCCCAGAAATATCTACATTTCATCTATTGATTTATTTATCTATTGTTTACACATTCAAATGTCCCACGTTTCGACAGATGAACTCATACGTCCTTTCACACCGATTCGTAATTTTATGTAATGAAATGTAGTTGATTTCGTTGCAACATACTGAAACGAAATTCGGAAGATATCGATATATCTTCAATATTAAATATAATGTCACCGATTTAGAACATTGAGTTAAAATTTGAGTAATTGCCTTATTATACTGAACTCGAAGTCTGTTGGTAACAAAATATCTAAAATACCGAATGAAATCCAGTATACTATAAATTTGCGACGCAGTGCGTACTCGCTTTAAATTACACTGATATTTATACTATTTTGAAATAAATTGCCGGCCACGTATCACATTGAACTAACTAAATTCCGCACACAGCTGCATCTAATTATTCCTGTGTGCATGTATGTGTATGTGTACGCATGTCCCTGTGTGTGCATGTGCATAAGTGCACAGGAACAGATGTATGTGAAATAGGGTCAGTTAGTCTTTCTGACTCATGCTAAACACACATAAGCGCCCGAGTTTAATAGTTTGTTAGTATGATTATCTTAAATTCCCTAATTAGTACTTTAGATTTCCTGAATTCGTTAATCAGCTAAAACTTCAAAATGCACTTGGTCTCATCATAAGATTGAAATTATGTAGGAAATGTTGCTTAGTCCGCGTAATGCGCAGTCGGTGCTTATAGATCATCGGGATAGTTTCATTACAAAAAACATCTTAAAACGAAGCCCTTAAAATTTTCCCTCTGTTCGAACATAATGAATTTCGCGGTCACTTTTATGTGTGCTTTTCAATTTTGGTCGTTCGACATTCATTTTTGTGGTTATCAGAATTTACCTAAGTATACGCCCGAAAAGTTTAATTTTCCGTGTGACTTAACAGTGCCATCAAGAGAATGCACGACTATATATTCATTTTCTGTGTGTGAAAGAGAGAAATTCAATTTCAATATTTACTGTGGACATTTGTCATTTTTATTTATATAGTACTAGCAGTAATACCCGTTGTTGGTCGGATGATTACTTTTACTCTTTCTCGAGAGCCACATTCAAAGTGTTATTATTGATATATATATATATATATATATATATATATATATATATATATATATATATATATATATATATATATATATATATATATATATATATATATATATAAATATATATATATATATATAAATATATATATATATATATATACCGGAGTAAGCACATGAAATGTGCAGCAAGGTGGAAAAAAGAGTACTCAAATACCAGATGTAGAGTAATATGCTTTATTTAAAAGCATATTACTCTACGGCACAAAAAACCGTTACTCTGAGTTTCACGTTCCCATTCATCGGACAGTTTTGTTAGAATATATATATATATATATATATATATATATGTGTGTGTGTGTGTGTGCGTGTGTGTGTGTGTGTGTGTGTATATGTGTGTGTGTGTTTGTGTGTATATAAGATTAAATAAATGGAGTTATACGCACGTGTTAAATACTTTCTTTTACTTCAGACATATATTTCGAAGATTACAATTAGTTCATTCCAAAGGAATGAATGATGTTGAGAAAGATGCAATCTTATCTTCAGGGAAATACAACTCAAACGTACGACATATTTACCGAATGCGACAACTGCGATTAGAGAAGGACGGCACATAGCTTATTTGAAAAAAATAAAAAACGTTGAAAGGTGCCAAAAATATATAAATATTTTTTTCCCAACATTATTACGTATAACATACTGCTCTACAAAATATAGAACCCTTTACTTTATTTTATTCATAAGTATATCCTTGCATTAAGACCTATCGAGCGTGGATATCGAAGTAAATATTGGTTCAAACATTAACTTAGTTCAAACAAGTATTTTTTTAACTCCATAAATTCTTTAACTTTACCCTTCTAATTTCCATTTCATTTAATAACTCTCTCTCTCTTTAGATCAACAGAGCATTTATTATCTTTATATATTGTTAAAACACTTGATACCTTACTAATACACACAAGCACCATTTACCTATATAAATAATATAAACATTGCCTTTATTGCCACACGGTTATCGTGTGTATATATAAATGTCAACACTGCAAGTATAAACACACGATTATTTCCCTTTTACATTTCCATTACACACAACATACTTTTCTTACAAATTTAATCTGGTTTAAAATTGTTCTATTTACTTTCCACTCCAGATTCTAATATTTTCTTCTTTCTCTTTTTCTTCCTTCCTCTTCCAACGTACTGTCTCGTAGCGTTGCACCTTCCAACGGTTTTGTTTTTCAAATAAGCTATGCAGCGTCTTTCTCTACACCATTCATTCCTTTGGAATGAACCAATTGTAATCTTCGAAACATATGTCGGAAGTAAAAGAAATCATTTAACACGTGCGTATAACTCCATTTATTTAATCTTATATTTATTCAAAATACCTCACATCAACAGGGTTACATCCAATTTATTTTGTGAACTTTGCTACCCGGTAACTATTAAACAATTTATTTTGTCAGAGTTAATTGTTAACCAAGAGAAAATAAATACATATAATTATATATATATATATATATATATATATATATATATATATATATATATATATATATATATATATATATATATATATATATATATATATATGACGAAAGAGGATCTTTATTTCTGCTTACTGCCTTCTTAAAGACGTATTTTTTCTGTCTCTTCTCTCATGCACGTCTGTCATAGCGTTCATAATAAATTTTCTATCGTCTTCGCTTTACAGCCTTGACTGTTTGTTTTTACTGTCTTGTTCTCACTGTCCTATTTTTGTTAACACTTTCACCCTCCGCAAAAAATTCCAAATTTTATTTAATTTGCTTTGCGGGAAGTTCTGTTCCAACGAAGTCGCGTATTATCCTTGCCTTCGAAACGCGAGGTAGATGGAACAGAGACAACTGGCAAAGGCTTATACTCTTTATATTGCATGTCTCGTTTCTCTGTTTGTCTTTTTTGTTGTTCGAAAAAAGTTTGTTTTCTGTTTTCGTTTCTCATTGCGTTTAGCGATTTTTTTTTATGTCCTGGACCCATATATGCATGTATGTATACATAGAGATGTAGGTATGTACACATATGTATGGATATATGCATATGTTTATATATTATTTATATTATTACACACACCGGCACAAACGAACCCACATATACACACATGCAAATGAACCCACACATAACTCCTACACACACACAACACGCACTCACACACACACACACCCAAGTATACATACATACACACACGCACACACATCACAGGCACACACACATACACACGCACACACACAGGACACACACACACACATGTAGAAACGAACTCACTTACACACACATGCAAATGACCTACACACACACTCACACACACACACACACCCAGGTGCACATACATGTACACACATGCAAATGAACCCACACATAACTCACATACACACACAACAAACAGTAACACATACACGAACACATATTATGCACATACACGCACACGCACACACACACACGAAATAACCCACGTGCGATCCACAGAGCAAACCGCACACATATACACACACACGTACACACACATATATATACACATACACACACGCACACAAAAAATACAGGCACACACTGCTAGGAAATCACACCCACACAATACAGACACACATGCACACACACATACTCCAAAACTGCCTGCCTACTTTCTACTTACTTCGTCCACACCACTCCCAAACTATTCCTGCTACTAATTCCTTCCACTACGTCACACACAAACACACACACATACACTAACAGATACACAGCCAAACCACACACACACACACAGACACACATACATACGCACACACACGTTCTGTTATTACACACATACGACCCTCACGGACGCACACATTTTCACTCTCCTGTCTTAGAAAGAACTTTTCCTCCACCACTTCCTCTTCCGGTCCTTCCACAATGTAACCTCGTGGACATCGGTGGCGATTTTTACTACCTCCGTTTTTCCCTTCTTTGAACTTTTCTTGTTTCCGACGAAGAGCTCCGCTCGAAACGTCATACTCTCTCTCTTTCCTTTCCCGAGCGTCTAGTAACACTATCTGTATCACTTTCTCACGTTGTTGTTTTTTGCTATTGTTTTTTGTCTTTTCCTTTTTTTGAACTTATATACATACACATATATATATATATATATATATATATATATATATATATATATATATATATACATATATATTTATATACATATATATATATATATAATAATATTAAGGACAACATCCAAAATTACAGGTAAAAACTCAATTAAAATCAATTTATAAAAAATTAAAATTAAATTGTGCTTTATAGATAAAATATATATAGAATATATAGTTTTAGGGAAAATAACAAAGTTTCAAGAACACATCGATGAAAATCCACTATCATATATAGAAAAATTAATAATTAAACGCACAATAAATGAGTATAATATAAAGTAATGTAAATATCATAAGATAAATATAATTAAAAAATTACACGTGTTTCATAACTAATTTTCAAATAGAAAGGAAATTTAAATCGATTAAAATCAATTGAAATTATCGAAAATAAATTCTATTCAAAAATATAGCTAATCGTCAGATCGTAAGTAGAACAATAATTAGATATATATATCTCAACCAACAATAAGTACCAAATGAATTAATATGAAATACGTATTATATAAAGATAGAAAAATTATTAAAAATATCATAATATCAAAATAATAACCATTCAATAATCATCCCTTCATCCATTATAATAACATGTATATTATATACAAAAAACATCTTACATAAATTATCATTGTTTTAAATACAATTTGAACGAAGTTTAAGTTTAAAATAATAATGAAGATAAAATTAGTACATATTTAACCAGTGTAATAGTTAAAGCTATACTATTTAAAGCTAAAGACGTTTATTTAATGATAATTAAAAATCAATTGAATAATAGAAAAATACAAGATTTTTTATTTCTACAAACGTAATAATAAAAATATGAATGAAAAAATTATGAATGGAAAAATTATGAATGAAAATATTAGGAAAGAAAAAATTATTAAGAATGAAAGATTAAACTTTATATATATATATACAAAGTTTTAATTTTTAAAAAAATCGTTAACGATATTATAAACAATAAAGATTAATTATTAATCAAATATTATTAATCAAAAATAATCGAAAATATATCAACACTATTCCAATCGAAGTTCTAATATTATGTTGAAATGAAACTATAACTTCTAAATAATTTAGTGTTAAATAAGTTATCTATTAAAAATGTTCTATAAAGAATCAAATGAATAATATAAAAAACAGGAATACATATTATTTTCAAATAGTAGAAAATCTTTAGCAAAGTAAAAAACAGTACTTATCCATATTTTTCCGTAATTCAAACTGAAAACTAAGACGTTATCTAATCGCTATAGCGTTTTAAGCAAGAGGTCGTGCGGAAATACTACGTTAAAATAGAGAATAAAATACGAAAACATGAATGAAATAATAATAATACTTAAATAAATGAATGAAAAATTTAAAATTTATATAACTAACAACATAAAAAGAACAAAAAACTATAGTTATCTTATAAAACATATTAATAAATATTAAATTCTAATATATAATAAATAAATAATAATACTAATAGTCGTAAATTAAATAATATTATGAAATAAACTAAAATACTACTATTGATTTAGTCTTATAAAAATCGTCTTTAGCTTTAAATAGTATAGCTTTAACTATTACACCGGTTAAATATGTACTAATTTTATCTTCATTATATTTTAAACTTAAACTTCGTTCAAATTGTATTTAAAACAATGATAATTTAAAACAATGATAATTTATGTAAGATGTTTTTTGTATATAATATACATGTTATTATAATGGATGAAGGGATGATTATTGAATGGTTATTATTTTGATATGATATTTTTAATAATTTTTCTATCTTTATATAATAAGTATTTCATATTAATTCATTTGGTACTTATTGTTGGTTGACATATATATATCTAATTATTGTTCTACTTACGATCTGACAATTAGCTATATTTTTGAATAGAATTTATTTTCGATAATTTCAATTGATTTTAATCGATTTAAATTTCCTTTCTATTTGAAAATTAGTTATGAAACACGTGTAATCTTTTTATTATATTTATCTTATGATATTTACTTTACTTTATATCATACTCATTTATTGTGCTTTTAATTATTAATTGTTCTACATGTGATAGTGGATTTTCATCGATGAGTTCTTGAAACTTGGTTATTTTCCCTAGAACTATATATTTTATATATATATATATATATATATATATATATATATATATATATATATATATATATATATATATATATATATATATATAGATAGATAGATAGATAGATAGATAGATAGATAGATAGATAGATAGATAGATAGATAGATAGATAGATAGATAGATGGATAGATAGTTAGAGAGAGAGAGAGAGAGAGAGAGAGAAAGAGAGAGAGAGAGTTAGATTTATTCCGCCTGTATGTGTGTATTTTATAAGAAAAAGCATGTAATAATTTAAGTAGGAAAAGTTCAATTTCATACACAAGTTTCTGTTTGTTTATTATATGACAATTATATGAGTCATTTGTGTTAGTTTATATATCAATACAGTAATGGCAATTATATAATACACAATGCGTTAGTCGACACGGAGCTGTAGTGAAAGAGAATTGCCCAACGTGCCATACGGTGGGACTGAACCGAGTGTGACATGGCTGGAAACAAGCTTCTCAACCACACAGTCACACCTATAAATGAGAGATACATTTTGGTTAATACACACCTTGATACGATATGGTTAACAAAAGGATGGGATTTTTACGGCGAGAAGAACTTTGATTTTAATATTTACAACGCAACAACTAACAACGCTACAACATACAGGGCATTTCAGAATTAACAATCTATTTCAATGAAATTGAGCAAATTAAAAAAAGAAAACTTATAGAATTTTGTGTTTATTACCAAAACAAATAGATTTATAAATCCTGTTATTGAAAACTTTCAGCTGTCCATACAAAAGTGAGCTGAAAAGCAAAACTCATAAACCTGGGGTCTCGTAAAATTATATATATATATATATATATATATATATATATATATATATATATATATATATATATATATATATATATATATATATATATATATATATATATATATATATATATATATATATATATACATATATATACAAACACACATGCATATATGGGTACAGGACTTCACGAACGGTGTAAATAGCATAAAATAAGTAAACAAACGAGTTAAATACGTAAATAACGGCAACAAATGGAGAACAGGACACAAGTAAACACAGAGAAAGAAACCTTCATCAGTTGTCAGCTGTCTATTTACACTTTATTCCGAGCATTCGATGACAATATGAGACTTCAAAGACAGTCGGTCCTATGGATTCTAAAATAAAAGCATGACAGTGGAGACATGCAAGAAACCGAACGAAAATAATACGGAGGGTTGTTAGACCTTAACTAGACGCCACACTTCAATTTCTAAGTAATTATATATATATATATATATATATATATATATATATATATATATATATATATATATATATATATATATATATATATGTATATACATATATATATATATATACTGTAGGCTTTCAGTAATCGGGGTCTTGTCTACAACATTTGTCTAAGTCAATATCATAGATCACAATCTTGTGCTCTGTATAGCTGGCGATCGGAAATTGTGGACAATTAACGCTATATATCTCACTTAATCTAATGAATACTGCATCTAAACAGGATCTGGAAAACCTAGTGCTGTTGGTCTATGTCTGCACAGAAGAATCCGGGTGATCTATTCTAAACCAGTCAGCCAGTTGAAAGTGACTGAGCAGGTTAGTGAGGCAAATTCGCTTTTCTCGTTGGAGTGGAGCCAACACAATCCACACGTGCATCTAGGATTGTGATAAAGTCACCTACTAACACTCACGAGGGTCACGTGCCAAGGAAAGCCTCTAGGCATCTGAAGTAGATGGATTGCATGGTGTCGTTAGGGACATAGGACACAACCAGTCTGAAGGCGCTGCCACTGTAATGCGTCGCGTGAAGGACGACCAGCTTGCCCTCCAGGTCACAAAGATTCTCTCGATTTCTAAATCCAGGCCTTTCCGGAATAAAACCACTATTCCCACGCCTCCTCTAGATTAGCTTGAAGATATGTAGATCTCACAACCATCGAAGAGGGGCGAAAGACCTTGTGACCTGGTCAGCTTGGTTTCGCTGGTGACTGCGACATCCATAGCCCATGACCTGAGATCGTTTAGCAAGCATGCTTGCTTCTAATACGATCCCAGGCCACGCACATTCACACTGCCAAGCTTGAATGAAAATATAATGAGAGAAATTGATTACTTACTTGGAGATGGGGAGGGATGTGGATTTATCCTCCCCTCTTGGTGTGTCCTGTGTGGCGTTCTTGATTGAGGTTTGGAGATAAGGGCTCGGGTGTAGATTTATCCTCCCGTCGTGGCTTGTGGGGCATCGTCGATTACGTTCCGTAAATGTGTTTTGTGACGTTTAGCTCTAATGTTCCACTATGATTGAGATATCGTTCCTTTAGTTCCGCATATGAATGACAGTCAAGTATTATTACTTTGATTTGTTCAGGAATTTGTTTATGTGAGCGGGGGCGTTCAAAAGTGTTGGTTGCATTGTCCAGGTGTTTTGGAGACACGTCTGGTGGAGGGTGCCCATAGGAGGTATCCCATAGGCAAGAGCTTCTAATGTGACTCG
The DNA here is from genome assembly GCF_046866305.1 of Octopus bimaculoides. Taxonomy (NCBI): domain Eukaryota; kingdom Metazoa; phylum Mollusca; class Cephalopoda; order Octopoda; family Octopodidae; genus Octopus; species Octopus bimaculoides. The sequence goes on along the minus strand of NC_142938.1, from coordinate 26,403,732 downwards.
TTTGACTACATTTGTAGCATCTAGGCCTGCGACTCTCTACAATGACTCACAGGGCTGTGCCATCGGGTAAATTTATTAAATCGGTATCATCGAGAAATCTTGTTGTGTGACCCTTATGATGATTTCGTGGCCTTGGCCCCGTCAGTTTTGTTAGTGCAGTTTCCTGACCTGCAGGGTGGAAATGCTTCTTTCCAAATCGAGCATAACAGCGGCCACGAGCCTCACTACGTCAATTTTTGATGGAACATCCCAAATTTTTATTTTGGACGTACGTTTACCCATATAAGTGGGCATTAGCACTAGTTCGTTAGATTTTAAAGGCGCTGTGGAGTGTTCCTTTGCTTCGTCTTCGGAAGCGAACCCCACCTCAACTGTACCGTATCGTTTTCCTCTTGCTACGTATTTGGTATCGCTTCATATGGGCTGCAGTCACATTTCTATTGTTGTCTTTGTCATTGGCATATGTTCGACTTTTTTGGTTTTTAGTGAAAGTGTTTAAATATTATTGCCTTTCTTTTATTTCTATTTATTTCTGTTTATTAAATAATATCACCGGGCGGGGTTACGTTTATGTCGTTCCTTTCACGCTTTTCTAAACTTTATTGTTTTCTAGGTCTGACTGGTTAACCTTTATGTTTTCTTGGTTGATAGTTGCAACCGACGCGAAACAGTGTCGGTTTGGTTTGATTAATTCATTTTCTTTGTTGGATAATTACTTTCCATTGTTGCAAATTGGGGTGTCCTTTGTAGAATTTGTCGTATAATTCTGGGTATTTACTTTGTTCACTTCCTCCCGTTCCCAACAGGGAAGTGCTGGGAACATGATTTGGTACATCTCGTTGAGTCTGTTAGTATTGGGGGCGCTATCAATGTTTTGGCTAGAAGCCATAATTTCCGAAAAGTGTAAATAAATTACACAAGAAGTTGCCAAAAAAATTCAATTCGCCCTTAAAATAGGAATTTGTAGATTCGATACTTCCCTTGCTAAGCAGGTTTAGAATCGATAGCACATACAATTCGCAATAATGTAACACAATTTAGATACGAAAATAGCAGAAATCGCGAGAGGTAAAATACACTTCTGTACAGCCGAAATTGTCGAACCCGAATACATCGTCTAAGAACGGGAGAGTCCGGCGTATACACTTTTACACACACTCACGCACACACACGCACACACGCATACATACAATTGCCCGAAACAGTAAGGACTTCTGGTATACTTCACTGAGGAAAGAAGACCACGAATGGCCCATCTTTTTTTGCCTGTCCTAATTGTTGTTTCTCTTTTGTATCGTTTATCTGTCTGAATGTTTTTTTTATTTGGCTTCTATTGCGTTTTTGCTCCATTTTTATATTTATATATATATACGTGCAATTTATAGACAACTGTGCCTAGATTATTGGTAAATGATAGTTTTATGGTTGTATATTTCAAAGTGGTGCACAGTCCACGGACATAGAAATCAGATAAAAAAAAAAATAGAGGAGCGAACGGACATACGCATTCTTTTGTGTATAGAACTAAACTTCAGAATAGATATTAGATGGTATTTCTCACCCACCAAAAAAACATTAACTACGACACTAATAAAAATCTTCGACCGGTGTCAAAGGACGTGTTTTCGAACATAATACACAAATGGAAGATTAATACTTCATGACATTTTCAATAAACAGAACATATAGATATATTTATTTACTGTTTATTTCTTAAGTTATTCATTATATATTTGCATTTTAATCGAAGTATACTTATATAGAGTATTGACGTATACGATTGAAGAAGGATTTTCTGGACAAATACTTCAGCATATACATATATATGTGCGGGTGTGCGCGTGTGTGTGTGTGTTTGTGTGTGTGTGTACATGTGTGTAAACAATATTCACTCAAACACAAACATTTTCAAATATACAGACATCTATGAGTTTGTGTAGGCATGGGCGTGTATGTATGTGTGTTAGTCATTACACAGAAATTATCTGTATAAGAATTTTTCTTCCTTACATCTGTATACAGATATACAGAACCAAGCTCACATGCATGTGCACACGTGTTTATGTGTATACAGGGGTGTGCGCATTAGAAAACAACGAAAATGGTGTATTGTAATTTATTGGGACTGTCACTTATATCTCATTCTCAGAAGCCGATACAAATCTCCAACTAACAGTATGTCACACATTAACACTCTCTCAGAGGAACACAGACACAGATACTCTCATGCACACTCATTCATACATCGATTTATACACAGATATATATATTTATATATATACATACATGCATACATACACTTAAGCACACACGCACTCACACACGCACATACACCTGCCTACCTACGTACATGTATACATACTGGCTCAGTGAAAATAGATAAATCAACAGAACATGGTTATGTTTTGCTAATGCCCTGTACTAAGTGTGAGTGGCAGTTTACAATTTCAGTTCTCCTGAGGAATTTTGCTATGAATTTTTAAAACTTTTTCGAAAGAACCAGTCGAGGATAAAACACAGATAAATCATTGAAAATAGAGAATATAAATACCGAACAAATAGGTATCTTTTCTTTTGTACTCTAGGCACAAGGCCCGAAATTTTGGGGAAGGGGGGGTGAAATCGATTAGATCGACTCAAGTACGCAACTGGTACGTAATATATCGACCCCGAAAGGATGAAAGGTAAAGTCGACCTCAGCGGAATTTTAACTCAGAACATAAAGACAGACAAAATGGCGCTTAGCATTTATCCCGGCGTGCTGATGTTTATTATTGCCTGCAAGGGGCTAAACATAGAGGGGACAAACAAGTACATACAAAGGGATTAAGTCGATCACATCCACCCCAGTGTGTAACTGGTACTTAATTTATCGACCCCGAAAGGATGAAAGGCAAAGTCTGTTTGTATATGCATGTTCTACCTTCGGGAAAATACGATATCAATGAAATTTATGCACAGTCGTAATGTACCTAACTATTGTTCTCAAATTGTTCACAAAGCCAGCAAGGTTAGAGGGGAGAGTAAGTTGGTGACATGGACGCCAGTGATCATCTGCTACCTCGAAAGAATGAAAGTCAATGTCGACCTCATCAGAATTTGTACTGAGAATGTAACGATTGATAAAATGCTGCTATGCATTTTGCCCTGCGTACTAATGATTCTGTCAACTCACCCCCTTCGTTATATGCATACTTCTTGATACACATTTTCTTTACGCTGCACCTCATATAATGATTCGTTTTTCAAACTTAACCGTAACGGACAAAATCTGAAGACCTCGATCCAACTAAATATTGGAGAGAACATTAAATAAAGCGGTTATTCCAAATAATCAATGAATTGTGACACTAAACGATTAATTAAAATCCTATATCTCTACGGATAACATTAACATCTCTGAACAATTTCCGATATTTTTTTATGGTTTTAGCGAACACCTTAGTAGGGCCATTGAAATTCAACTTAATTCTAAAGTGAAAATCTACCAGCCAGAGAAGTCTAATCATAATTCCATCATTCTTCTAATAGCGTTCCACTAAAGTTATCTCAATCAGTCATAAAGCTGAGATGAATTACTCAAGTTAAGACATTCGTTAAGTAGATTTAACCATATCACACATCATGTTTCGATGCTTATCCTATATACTCGTGGAAATTTGCCGCTTTTATAAATGCACTTAATGTATATTATAGATTCGCAGATTTTCATTCTACCTCTCACGTATTTGTATCCAATGGACAATGTAAATAACTTTATATCAATGGAGTATATTATATTAAACGGAAATACTAATTAGCTCATTCCGATTAGATGCATAGTTGTGAGGTAGTTTGTATCTGCAAATCTGCTGACTTTATCTCTGTAGAATATTGCCATAATGAAATTTGATGTTCATAACGATGTGTCTTAAAAGCTCTCTACCACATGACATTAATAACATACATTTAGAATATTTACAACAAATTCAAGAGTGGTAGGTAGGATTCAAAATTCACTGACACTTCGTGGTATTTGGCTTTGTAGTCGCACAGTTTAAGTTTAATATGCTCCGATATTGCCTTGATTTAAAGATGAATATGTCAGTTAATTAATATCAGAAGTATATTAGAATGAACGTACTTTTATTTAGTGTACTTTTCGTATAAAATGTTCATTTTATGCTCGATTCTAAACATTTGAATTTAATTTACAAATACGGTTTTCCTTTGAGTACAGACATGATCGCATATGATTTATAACATATTAAACTGGTTAATTTCCTAATAGGGTTTATGCATTGAATAGTATTAAGAACACTAAGGTTACGGAATATCGGAATACATTTCAGTGGACAGTTTCCTCATAGTTGGAGATCTACACATAATTGAATAGAATATATACAATACTTTCGAAAATCGATATAAAGTTAACAAAATACTTTTAATATTATACTGCACATTATATTAACCCATTCCTGCCGAAATTGTTCTAGTCAATGAGATTGCCTGAAAAGTTACAGATACTATTATTTTGACCTAAATAACTACTGAAAAAGAAAATCATAGAAATCCGTTTGATACAGACTGCATACGAGTTAAGAACATGTTTCATTCTTTAATACAGATGATGCACAAATCACAATTTGTGTCAAATATTTGTTTTATGCCCTTATAAATTAAGTGTCAGTTTAAACGAATGATCGGCATGAATGAGTTTAGTATTGCTGTGAATAATTCCGAATAATTCACTTGGAGGTTGACTCTATCACCTCAAAGCAACAACTAATTACCTATCAATATTATAATGTCATCACATTTAACAGAGATTTCATAATTATTCCACAGGAGTATTCACGTGTACGTATACCTGAAAGATTATCAAAGAAGCTTGATATATACAAAGATTCATATCTAGGGCAACATTTCCTGCAAGGCGTTTTAAATAGATTAATAAATTAAATTATGATCGGGAAGGATTTTGGATTACATATTTAGCGAATATAACTGTCCAACCAAACATCACAGTTGATAAGAACGGTATCCAGCGCACCTAGACTATTGCACCATGTTCTTAAACATAACAAAGTTGTCATTATTTATGACTGTGTGACCTGGAACATTCACACACAAGTGCACAGCTTTATCAATACTATACAGATGTGGTTCCAAAGAAGAATGCTAAAGATATCCTAGACAGACAGAACAATGAAGGAACTCCTTAAACAAGAAACAAGCATGATACGACTTGACAATAAACACAGTTAATTGCACACCGTATAATAAGAAATGACATTAGGCATTTAGTCACAGCAAGGAAAGTGAGAGGGCAAAGCAAGAAATTAGGGGATGGTCTTTGAAACTAGCTTTAGAAATATCAGACAAATAATACACGTCTGAGACAGAAAGACATGAAGATGCATGATCGATAAAATCTTTAGACATAGAACATGAAGTTGGAGTGTTGTTCTAAACTTGTTTCTGAATATTTTCTCAGTAACACGTTTCAGCTTATATGTATATGTTAGCACTAGCAATCCTTTTAAGAACTATCTGTGATAAAGGTTGGCCCTTATTTGTTGATGTTCCATGCCACAGAACTATATGTAAGGCTAGTTTCTACGTTTACCTATAGAACTCTTTTCCTTATACTTATTAGTGCTGTTTATTTCACAATAGCGTTGGTCAACGGAAGGTAGCTTCAGCCTGATTTATATTGATGTAATTTCTTGGACATTTTCCCACTTTTGATGAAAATAAAAGCAGAGGCCTTCCGCATAACTAAAACTACAAAGCACCATCATTTTACTGTGGAAAAATGAATGTAACATTCAGGCAGTTAGAGGATATAATGAATGTTGAGATTCCATCATTAAATGAAAGAGAAAAAAGGATTCACTACATTAAGTCAAGTAATGGGCAGACAAAAACAGATTCAACAGCTGAAAAACCAATGTTTTTAAGAAAAGAAGATGGAATAAAACTTGCATACTGTGTACTTAGGAGTGAGTTATTTTTAACATGTGATTTCTTGTATTCCGACCATTAAGTAATCTTATCTACATACACACAGGCGCTCATATATACATATGAATGTTTGAGCGAATATATGTATGTGCGTGTGAGTTTATGGGTTTGTGTGTGTGTGTGTGTGTGTGTGTGTGTGTGCGCGCGTGCGTTTACGAGTTTGTGTGTCTGCGTGTGTGTGTGAGTTTATGGGTTTGTCTGTGTGTGTGTGTGTGTATGTGTGTGTGTGTGTGTATTTGTGTGCATAGGAGGGGAGAAATCAGATAATGGAAGTAGTGAATTTAGATTCAAGTATTGTGACTGAGCAGTCGTGTGCATATTTTGTTAAAGTATACGCCTAATACATCAGATGAACCACAGATGTAAGACACGTACGAACTTCATACATACCTTTCCATTGTTACTTACACACTTTGTTTTAGTTATATAACTATGAATAAACGCTTATATATATATTAATGTATTAATATTATTTCTGTATAGAAGGAGTTGAGCTGGCATAATTTTTTTACCACACCGGGCAAAATGCATAGCGGTATTCCGTCCGTCTTTACGTTCTGGGTTGATATTCCTCAGACGTCCACTTTGCCTTTCATATTGGGATCGATGTCATAAGTATCAGTTCAACATTGGAGGTCTATATAATCAACGTAACCCCCTACTCCCGATATTGTTGGTCTTGTGCCAAAATTAAAAATCAGTATTATTTCAGTAGAATTTTTGTTTCAGTGGTAATTTGTTTTAGTTTCAATAATGGAAAACTAAGCATATATATTAAATGTCATTTTTTAAAGAAATTTGATTAATTTTTATTTTACTACGTCGATTGTATAGAATACGGTAATAAAGTAAGAGCAGAAATAAAAGTAAAACGAATTTGAATGTCAGTATACTAAAATTATATGACCAATAATAACACTAAAATTAAAAGAAGAAAAACTGCAATATTTTATTGATATTTGTCTAAGAAAATAATTGGTCAAAATTTTAGGAAAATAAGCAAAAATAAAACGAATAAAATTTTGGCGTAAGACCAGTGATTTGCGGGGATAGTTTACACTGACCCCGGTATTCAACTGGTACTTATTTATCGACGTCGAAAGAGTGAAAAGCTTCCTTATTGCCAAATTTTACTTCGATGGAATTTGAACTCAGAGCATGAAGAGGACGAAATGCCACTAAGCATTTCGCTCTGTATGCTAACAATTCTGCCTTATGGTAAAGACTTATAGTAAAGAATTTGAACTCAGAACGCATAAATGACCGCAATGGTGCTAGTCATTTCGCCCAGCGTGCTAACTATTCTGCAACCTCACCGCCAGAAAAAATATTGAATCCAGTATCACCGCACAATTCACAATTTTATTTAATATTTTTGTATCGATAACATACAACAGTAGAATTATCTGACTATAGAATCTACGAGTATTTCTAGCAAAGATTTTATGAGTTTCCATTTCCGCTGTTTTACTTTCAAAGGCTAGCCGACATGGTGTCAAGGCTGAATAAATTTTCTCCGTCAGTTGTTTATATCTAATGATTTCAAGCTAAATCGACTTCTCAAACTTCATTACAATGTTTTACAGCTCTATATTTTGAAGAAATGTTAATCAGCCGTGCAGTTGTGCCAATCATTTCAAACTCATTTTATTATTAGAACATTTTCCAAGGCGGCGGGATGGTAGAATCGTTAGCACACAGAGCGAAATGCTTAATGATATTTCGTTTGTCTCACGTTCTGAGTCTAAATTCCGCCAAAGTCAAATTTGCCTTTCAGCCTATCGAGATCAGCAAATTAAGTACCAGTGAAACACTGGGGTTTATGTAGTCGACTGGTCCTCCTCACCAAAATTTCAGGCCTTTCGCCTATAGTAGAAACGATTATTAGAAAATGCTGCGATCTTGGTAGAACCGTTACGACATCAGGCAAAATGCTTAGCCTCATCTCACCCGTCTTTACGTCTGAGTTAAAATTCCGCCGCGGCCGACATTGTCTCACATATTTCGGGGTCAATAAAATAAGTATCAGTTGACGACTGCAGTTGATGTAACCGGCTTACACCCCGCCCTGAACTTGCTAGACTTGTGCCAAAATTTGAAATCATTATTCTAATAATTTCTAGTAATTTTTTACAGACTGAAATGTGCGATTGTTCACTAAGCCTGTTCTACTTGTACATCACGCAAATAGTTAACAGATCATTCACGAAAGACAAATTTATTTTGAGAAATATTAGACAGGGTTGAGTCTTTGCAAGTCAACAAATCTGTTTAGGAAATGATGAAGACGTTTCTTGTAATTCATCGTGGAATACTTCTAGTTTGTTGCACTATATCTACGTCACAAGGCGGCGGTCTTCCAGAGTCGTAACTGCATCAGGTAAAATTCTGAGTGGTAATTCTCCCGACTTTAAGTTGTGAGTTCAAATGCCACCGGGGTTGACTTTGTCTTTCATTCTTTCGGGGTCGATAAAATAAGTACCAGTTGTGTACTGTGGTCGATGTACTCAACTTACCATATCCCACCGAACTTGCTGGCTTTGTACCAACATTTTAAATCATTCTTTCTACGTCATAGAATTTCAAACTGCTATTTCTGCGTCATAGAATCGTCAACAATCAACAAGTTCACCCTATAAACATATTCTAGACACTGTGCAGGCTTGCATTTCGATTATATGTTGAGGTAAAAAGTGTCACCGTAAGATCTTGTAGTCGTATTTCCCCCTATCAGGATATATGTGTGATAGATCTTTACCTCTCTGTTATCCCAATAGTGAGTGGTGAGAACGTGAACTGAGTCCAGAATCTCTACATGACGAACAATATTTAGTACATGTCTCACAAACTTACGAAAGGCTGGTTAATCAAAATGTATCGTATATCTTCCATAGCCTGGGATGCCGAATCTCTCTGATTGTGAAATATTTTCTTTTCTAGAGGACCGAATGAAAAAAAAATATTCATTGGGTTTTCAATTTCTACATTTTTTTATCTCCAACCAGAGATTGTGCTTCCAGGATGGATGCAGTGATGCATGCTTTGAAGCTGCATAACATAGATGGATAACATTGGTGAACATGGCTCACATTGGGTGTTATAGGACACGAGCTTTTGTGAGAAAACACTTCCGCTGAGATCACAAAAATGACAGTATAAATTTTTAAAAGTCCCTTATTTCTTTTTGAAAACTGACAGCTCTCCTAATCTTCCGTTTTCTCCTTGTGTCAGTTATTAGAATGCGATCATGCTGTGACACAGTCTTGACAAATTTTGATTGACACCAAAACTTATATTTAAAGAGTATTCATTGTTGAATCAGTGTTTTATGCCAAGCCGTTTAGATACGGAGAGATAAACAAACCAAAACCTGTTGTCGAACGGTGACAGCTGGCAGGCGACAAGCGCAAAAACAAAGCCACACACACACGTAAACAAACACACTCACACATAATACATACATACATACATACATACATACATATATATATATATATATATATATATATATATATATATATATATATATATATATATATATATATATATATATATATATATATATATATATATATATATATATATATATATACGGCGGGCTTCTTTCAGTTACCATCTAAGTTAGAGTTAGCTCTCAGGGCTTTGGCTGTCTTGATGACATAGTAGAAGACATTTGCTCAAAGTGTTACGGCAGTGGGACTAAACCCGAAAACATGTAGCTGGGAAGCAAACATCTTACACACAATCACATCTGTGTGATAGAAAGGTACATCTTTGTAAAATCGGAAATCTTCCCCATGGTAAGTACTAGTACGGAAAAACTGAGATAACTTCAACACTGGTTTAAGGAATCCAGGATATTTTTGTTTTGGGAATTGTTTACAGAATGTAATCTGATACTCATTTTTAGAGTGGGGTCATTGTCTGAATGCATTAGTACATATTCTACGGTTGTAATTTGGTAGAAACACGTCTTTTGGATGCAAAAATGTATGCTGCTTTAAAAAGTCCTATGTGCGGACCTTGCGGACGGCCAACGATTCCATGACGGAGACATATACAGGCATAAAAACAAAATGGAGTGTGTAGTATAAGCCTGCTACAATACTTGGGCCCAATTGAAGCTAGTCAAATGGATCGATTGTTTTCGCAAAGAGTACCTTAGTATGATAAGGGAAACAATCGACCTTATGGGACAGGAAAAGAAAAAGCCAATCGATCATCAACGACGATTTGACTTCTTAAACCTTAGCCACCCCTGAGTTCCAGGTTTTGTGTCATCAATCAGGAAAGAAGCCAGAGACTAAGAGACAGATTGACATCGACTCCTACAAGAACACTATCCATTGAGGACCTTGTTATAATTTCCCTTTCATCTAAGTATTTTTATAATTTCCAGAAACAGAAATTCCCGGGGTAAACTATATTGTGTTTTTATTATCTTTCATCAGCTACATGTTTCAAGCATGAGGCTGCGGCCAGCTAGGGCAACACCTTGAGGAGATTTTTGTCGACCGAATGGACATCGGTACTTTTTTCTAAACCTGGTATTTATCCTAGCGTTCTCTTTTGCTGAACCGCCTGGTTGTGTGGAAGTAAACAAATCGTCACCTGTGATCAAGCGGTTGTGGTGGACAAACACAGACACAGAGACACACGTACGCATTTCCATACACAAACACACACACACATATGTATATACGACGGCTTTCTTTCAGTTTCCGTCTACCAAATCCACCCAGGAGGCTTTGGTCGGCCCGAGGCTACAGTAGAAAACACTTGCGTATGGTATCACGTATTGGGACGGAACTTTTAACCGCCTACGAAAGGCAGTTTTTTGTTTTTCAAATCCGCACGTAACTTTGCTATTCTTAACATAGGAAGAACTAAATATGCTACCAGTCATGTAATTGTATTGTATCAAAATGTCCTTGGCACCATGTCTCCATCTTGTAAATACCCATGACTACTTGAGCACGTGGGACTGACGCAGAGCAATCATCTCGTAGATTTTCTTGAAATCAAACTTCAATGTCTTTCAGAAGATGGTACATATTGCATTATTTTGTCTCCCGTAGAATTATGTCATAGAAACAATACAGGATAGATGAAAATAGAAAGAGCCGTTCACGGATCTTAATACTTTTTGTGCTAACTTAAAGTTAAACAAGGAGAGCAACCACCAACAACACCACCAGCACCCCCACCCCCAGAACCCCCAGCACCACCGCAACGACAACGATAACAATAACTATAAAAATTTGGGGCGCTTTTCATATTGATATCCAAAGCACGATATTTTAATGACCAGTAGTATATATTGTATCATATGATAGTCGTCATATACTCCGTGGAATATTTTGATTTGTAACTTCTTTCCAATATGTATTAAATATTGAGGCTTTGCATCACAAGAGATTCTAATCTTATTGTGCATTATTTTCTATTAAAGAACGTAATCAGAAAATTGCTGACGACTGTATCGTTTGAACAACGTGAATCAAAATATGATCTAAATTCCTTTCGTTATTAGCCTTTTAGAAGTAGATCTGTGTGTGCATGGGAGGGGTGCATATGCATGTGCGCGCGTGTGTATTTATGAATGCATGCATATATATATATATATATATATATATATATATATATATATATATATATATACTCATACTCACACACGCATGGATATTATATATTATACATATTAATGCGTTATATCTATCTCTCTATTTATTTGTATATATATATATATATATATATATATATATATATATATATATATATATATATATATATATATATATATATATATGCGTGTGTGTTGTTGTTTTTAAGGACAGGGAAATGAATAACGTACTTATTATGCGAATTCCTCTGTGAAGCCTTATGTTGTGATAAATAGATTAGGGATAAAATGGATTCCGCTTGCACAATACAAATTACATGTTGAATATAGAACTTTGTTCACTGATTTTTCATGGGATTTTATTTAACATTCTATTTGATATGGTTCAAGGATTTCTCCTTTTCTAAATAAATGTTTCTGGGAAGGATTATAGTAATTCATATGCTGATTGTTAACAGGATTGTTAACATACAATTAAATCATATATATATATATATAGACAATTAGATAAATAGATAGATATATACATATATGTGTGTGTATGTGTGTATGTATGTATCTATCTATTTGTGGATGTGTATGAGTATACAATCTGGTTGGTGAAATTTGCATAGACCAGGAATATATTGTATACGAGGCTTGATCGATAAGTACCCGGACTGTTACCATAGTAACAAAGTTAAAGCACGTTGAGTGAAGCTGCTTCGCACAGATTGACCCTGAACGCTGCTGCGCGTGTCCACTATTTTTTAACGTTCTACCTCACTTCCGCTGTTTATAGCAATGCTTGGAAAGAAGGTGTGTGACGTGTGATCGTCGTATTTACCATGACTAAGAAAGTTGTCATGGCGATGCCTGCTCAGAGGCCTACGCAAGGTTGCAGAAAATGTTTAGAGAGGAGTGTATGAGCCGCACACATGTATACGAGTGGTTCAGACGTTTCGAAGATGGCCGAAAAAATGCCGATTGTGACGGACGTTCTGGGAGATCCGCAACCAGCAGAACTGAGAAAAACATTGCACATATACGTGCAGCTGTGAGGGGAAATCGTCGAATAACCATCCATGAGTTACCAGAGGATGGGAACATTAGTTACGTTTCAGTTTAGTCTATTATCACAGAATAATTGGGTATGAGACGCGTGTCTGCAAGTTTGTGCCAAAACTGCTTTCAGCTCACCAACAAGGCATTCGGATTTCAGTTGCACAAGATCTTCATTGTGTCATGAACGTGTTTTGAAAAGTTTGCTTAGGCCTCTGTGCAGATATCACCAAGTCTTTGGCAAAATTCTATGCAGATTCGGTGCTCAACTTTCACTGTCATAGTCATGGCGACGATCACACGCTACAAACCTTCATTCCAAGCACTGCTGTAAACAGCGAAAGTAATGTAGAACGTGAAAATTTAGTGCGCATGCACAGCAGAGTACAAGGTCGATCTCTGCCGAGCGGCTTTACACTACGTGAAAACACATACATAGACATACAAACACAAAGACGCACATACACATACATAATATAAGATGGGCTTCTTTCAGTTTCCGTCAGCCAAATCCACTCAGAAGGCTTTAGTCGGACCAAGGCACTTGTCCGATGTGCCACGCAGTGGAACTGAACCTGAAACCATGTGGTGAGTGGGGAGCAAACTTCTTACCACACAGCTACTTCTGCGCCTATATATATATATATGTATATGATTGGTATTCCGTCTGGCACGACGACGAGGTTTCCAGTTGTTTCGATCAGCGGAACAGCCTGCACGTGAAATTAACGTGCAAGTGGCTGAGCACTCCACATACACTATATACGTATGTATGAACGCATATATACGGGTGAGAGTGAGAATTACAGACAAAGAGTTTTAGTAGATGCATACATTAATACAAAGATACATATATAAATACAGACACACACACATATATACACATGCATACAGTAATGTTTGCAAATATGCATACATACATATATACATGCATGCATGTATACATACATACATACATGCATACATACATACATACATACATACATACATACATACATACATACATAGAAAAATGTGAACATTTATTCAAGGAAGTTCTATGCGAAACATCGACAAGAATCCATTCTGTCACTTGCTATTTTATGCTGAAGTTCTTTCCTGGTTTAACTGGTTTGGGAAGAGAAACGTTACTGCTATGAATGTTCAGATTTCGAACAATGAGCTGTGACCATTCCTTGAGGCAAAGCCTGTGAGAAAATACTCGGTGTTGAAAAGTTTGATATACGGTGTTTGGTTGATCACCTAGACATCATATTATTTTCATTTTAATATCACAAAGAAAAGAGGGGATAGTTATCTCCTCTTAAACGTCAATGTTCTACTAGAACAAACGATACTGCAGTAGATACCATGAGATAAACGCTCACATTAGTATTTTGTATAAAGTGCACGCTTGTTATAAATCTCCACAACCTCCAGCAACCTCATCACCAGATCATCCGGTTTACACCACCTTTGTCTTGTCTCTGATGGACGCTCAACAGCTAGATATGACAATGACACATTTCCCGGCCAGAATAAGTGTCAGAATACGCGCTTTTACAAAATGCACCGGAGGTAGTGGAGAATTATCTCACTGCTACAAATATAAACAAGAGTACATTTTGTACTAAAAGCCAACATAAGGGTTTCTCTCATGGAACTTCTGTTCATTCTAACAGAACATCCCCATTTAAGTGTGGATTGATATTACCTTTCGCAATTAAAACTGCCTTAATCGGAAATATATATTTTTAACAAACTTACTGGTTAATCGCGACACCAGAGACCGTTCTGTCACAATTACTCTATATATCGCTGGCGGGGTGCTATTTCTAGCGTCCCAGCGTCCATCATTGTCAAAACCAAGGAAGGTTGAAATCACGTAAAATGTTGCTCTAGGCGCCGGAAATGGCGGGGATTTATTTTCCCTCTAGTGATATAAACAAGTGCATTTTGCACCAAAATCTAATAAGAGATTTTATCTTATGGCATCTACCGCAGTATAGGTTGTTGAAAGTGACCGCCCGCGTTTATGTGGGGATAAATATTACCTCTCGGTATTCATACTGCCTCTGTCACTAATATATATTTTTCAACAAGATCAAACAAAATAACTACAAATGAAAGGAAAATCCATATACGCCAGAGTCAGTTATTGCGCTACAAAACTCTACTTTAAATTACGTACAACTCATAATAACTGATATTATGAGGTATTGTTCATTCACAAACCAACAAGTTTTCAGCAGTGCCAGATATTTTAAATTCTTTTGAAGACATACATTACGAATAGACTTCAGAATTTACTGCAATAAAAATGACAAGGATTACATGCGTCAACAGTATAATTAACAGTTCTGGCTCCACAAGTTCACAGGACTGAAGAAGTTTGGTACTACAGCTTTGAAACTCAGAAACAAAGAATATTTCATATGGCACTTGAATTTTTGAAGTGGATTCAAATTCATAGAAACGGAAGAATTTGGAAAGGCAAACGAGATAAAATGAATAAACAAACATATGTCATTTCAATTTTTCTTATCAAGGCAGTTAAAGGCACTATTATTAGTTTATTTAAGTATGAATTATTTTTACAGATAACGATATGCGTTGGATTTTATAAAACATACAGGGACGGGTGAGAGAAATCGTATAAGTGTTTGTAAGAAATTGCATAAGAGATGGACAACAATGGATAGCAGGTATTTTGAAAACTATTTCAATAAATGGCGAGTTCGTGTCTTAGTTGATAGTGTACCATACTGAAGACACTGAAAGAAAATAGACTATACAAATCTCATAGTATCATTATTCAAACATCTCCTTAAAACTCTATTTTCTTTTGTAAATAAATATTCCAGATTCTAGTACTTCATCGAAAGGAATTCTAATGCACATCACTTGTAATTTAAGACTAAAAAAACAGAGGGCATCTTTTGTGTAAAGTTAAAAACAATAGGTTACTTTCATAACGTAACTATCAAATCGACTCGATATATTCATATTTCTTATAGAATAACAAATATTCCCATAGATATTTCATCCCTCGCCTTTCGTTTATGGAATCTCACTTATAAAGTTTCAATCTTCTGAGAATACCATGTAGCAAGTAATATATAAAGATGTAAAGTGTGTTACTTTTGCAAATTAATATCTGTATATTGACGCATTATTAAAATACACGTTTGCACACGTATATAGAAATATTTGTGTAAGAAGCTTTAAACTCCACCATAAATTAATAAAACAATCGTTTAATTCATTTATGTTTAGTCTGAGTTACTGTGAATACACAAGGTGCTTCTTAAATATAATTTGTTATTGTTTAGTTGGTATAAAGAAATGAAACTATTTAAAAGTTTACAATGTTAAATATTAAATATGTTAGACATTTATTATAGATACATAGCATAACTATTTTATGTTTTCGGTGGAGACATTAAATTCTGTAACCGCTAAGCTATTAACAAAATGGAGAGACCATCCAACAAAATTCTTTCTGTAATGTTATTACGTAATTTTTCATTCTCAGATTATTTTCAAGAGAGGTCCACTTTTACTCAACATGCTTTCACTGTCAACACAATATGTTACCGGTCGCATAGTCGGTTGTGTTTATCTACGGAAGTTGATATTAATATGTCCATCAATCAAAGTATTAATTATTTTACTTTCACTTCCAATCATCATCATCGTTATCGTCATTATTATTATTATTATTATTATTATTATTATCATTATTATTATTATTATTATTATTATTATTATTATTATTATTATTATTATTATTATTATTATGATCGTTCAGTAGTTTTATTTTTATAACGTGCTTTCACTTCACTACCGAGCGCAGCTCTGTGCGCCTTGGGTATGTGCTGTGGTTTGCTGTGGTGCTCTTATGTTTACTGTATTGAAAGTGTTTTGCGTAGAATGTGTGCAGTACCCAGTAGTGCAATTTTCTGTATGTTATATATATTTGTAAGTCCTGGTATTTTTGTTATGTATTTGTCTGAATATTTTTTTAATTATACCTAAGGCACCTACTATGATAGGAATTGTTTCTGTTTTTAGATTCCACATTCGAGTTATCTCTATTTCCAGGTCTTTGTAATTTGAAAGTTTTTCCATTTCTTTTAGAGAAACGTTGTCATCTGCTGGTATTGATACATCAATTAGAAAGCATTTTTTTCTTCATGATCTTTGACAACTATATGGGGTCTATTTGCCTTAATTTCTCTATCTGTGTGTATTGGCATATCCCAGAGTATGGTTGCTTTCTCGTTTTCTGTGACCTTTTCTGGCGTGTGTTTATACCATCTTTTTTCTGTTATTATTCCATAGTGTTGGCATAGCTTCCAGTGTATATAGGTCCCAGCTCTGTCGTGTCTGTGAATATATTCCTTCTTAGCCAGGACTGGGCAGCCAGAGATAATATGATTTATTGTTTTATTATTATTATTATTATTATTATTATTATTATTATTATTATTATTATTATTATTATTATTATTATTATTATTATTATTATTATTATTATTATATTTATTATTATTATTATTATTATTATTATTACTATCATGATTATTATTCAGTACTCTTATCTTAATCACGTGCTTTCACTGCACTACTGAGAGCAGCTGTGTGCCTTGGGTATGTGCTGTGATTTGTTGTGATGCTCTTAATTTTACTGTACAAAAAGCGTTTTGCGCAAGATGTGTGCGATGCATAGTAGTGCTATTTTCTGTATGTTATATATACTTATTAGTACTGGTGTTTTTTTTGTTATGTATTTGTCTGAATGCATTTTTTTATCATACCTAATGCGCCTAATATGATAGGAATTGGTTCTGCTTTTAGACTGCACATTCCAGTTACTCTTTTTCCAGATCTTTGTATTTTGAAGGTTTTTCCGTTTCTTTCAGAAAAACATTGTTATCTGTTGCTACTAATGCATTGATTAGAACGCATTTATCCTTGGTGATCCCTGACAACTATATCTGTCGTATTACCTTTAATTCCTCTATCTGTGTGTATTGGCATATCCCATATTATGGCTGCTTTCTCATTTTCTGTGACCTTTTTGGGGGGTGCGCTTATACCATATTTTTATGTTGTTATTTCACAGTGTTGGCATAGCTTCCAGTGTATACAGGTCTCAGCTCTGTCGTGTCTGTGAATATATTCCTTCTTAGCCAGGATCGGAAAACTAAAGACAATATGATTTATTGTTTCTTCTCCATCTCCACATACTCTGAAATTATTTGTTGTATTTCATTTGCATGTCTTTGTTGATTTCTGGCGGGAAGGCTTTCATTCTTTGCAGCAACTAAAAAGCCTTCATTCTCTGCTTTGAGTCCCGAGCTTCTCAGTCATTGTTAGGATTTTGCTTTGTCTATATCATTTCTCTTCATTTTAACCCAGTATTTGCCATGGCGGGGCGTTTCTTGCCATCGTTTTATCATGATATGTTGCTGTTCCGGTTTTAGTTTGGATTTCAGTTGTTTTACAGCTTCTGTTGTTTCTTCTTTTTCTTCATAGTTGTTAGGTAGTATGGCTTCTTTTTTTGTATTTGTCAGCTTCCTTAATGACTGCAAACAGCTTTTATTTGTTCGTGTTTTGTAGCTATATGTATCAGTTTTTCTTGCCTCTGAAGTAGGTATTTCTGTAGTCCTCTGGTGATTATTTTGTAATAGTTTTCTATCTGCATAAGGCCTCTAACAACTTCGATACGTTGTATATATAACCTTTCTATGTTTCATTTTGGGTGGTGCATCCTAAATCCTGTCATTATTTTAAAAAAATTGTCCTGTCTATTTTGATTTAGAGTCCAGTTAAGAATATTGTAACTGTACCTTATAACTGGGACACCTAGTATCTTGTTTTTCGTATTGTGCTCTGTTTTCAGTATTAATATCTAACCCGTCTTTAGTATTTTTCTCTTTCATTTGTGTGTGTTCTATCGTATGTAGTTCATTGGTTGCTAAGTATTTATGTGTCTAGCAGTGGCCTAATTCTCTTATTTCATTTGCATAATCTAGTGTGATGTTGCAACTCTTAACTAGTTTCCCTCATTTCAATGTTGCTTCGGCACATAAATCTAAGCCAAATTTCACGTTTATTTCTTTGGTAAATTCATGAATTTTCTGTAGTAATGTTTCCAACTGTTTATCATTTGTAGCATACAATGTTTAGATCATCCATATATACGAGGTGGCTGATTGTTTTGCCATAACAGTTGTATCGACATCCAGTTTTATTTAGCATGTCAGATAAAGGTGTCAGTGCCAAGCACTATTATTATTATTACCACTGCTATCACTATTGCCAAGGTGGTGAGTTGGCAGAATTGTTAGCATGCCGGCGAAATGCTTAGCAGCACTTCGTCCGCCTGACGTTCTGCTATCAAATTACACGGAGGTCGACTTTGCCTTTCATCCTTAGGAGTAAAACACAAGTCCCCTCCCCCAAAACGTCAGGCCTTGTAACTTCAGTAGAAAGGATTATTATAATTATTATTCAACATTTGGTAGCTTCATGCAATTTTTATTGCATCAACTGCTACACCTCTGTGTTGCTGGGGTGTGTGTTCTTTTTGTTGCTGGGGGAGTGCAAACACTTCCTGGTATTGAACTGCGTCAGTTTGCTTAGTTATGGGGTCTGATTGCAGTTTTTTGTTGTACTAGTGTTTGCATTATTTGTTGTGTGTATAAGCCCGTCTCGCGTACAGCCGGACGAGGGTGATGGTTGCAGCAACAGCAACACAATCAGCGTCCCCAAAAAAGTTTTCAGAAGCTGCAGACCAGTGCCAGTAGCACTATCATCGACAACAGCAGTAGTAACAATAGCAGGAACGTTATTGCTGTTTGTGGTAGCATTGACAGCAATAGTGGCGTCAACAGCAGCTGCACTACGAACGATAATGGTGAGAGCTAATTTGAAGGAGACAACATTGGCGGCGTGAGTAGCACCGTTGGGAGCAAAAGCAATAGCAATAATAAAACTACCAAGAACAACAAATACAAAATTTCATTCGCAGACGTCTCTGCCGCAAAATAATTTTTTATCTCTCCTTAGATAGTAAAGCCTCAAAACTGATAGCTGCAGTTTGATTTAGAAAACTTGAGGGATAATGGGCAAAGTTTGTGCCCCCTCGTCAGTGACTCTAGCAGTAACGGCAATGAAATTTGTGACAGTTAGATGCATTAGTTTCAAATCTTAGCGCTTGGATACGGTCATGGACCTCCACTTTGAAAGGTCCCTAAACGATATATGGTAGAATATTGGTCAAGTATCAAATGTAAGACAGACAGTTTGGCAAGCTCGAAGTCTTATTTAAGACTGAAGCCTTGCGAATCCATAAGTGAAGATTTCCTCCTCTTCCCCATGTATCGGGGAAGAAGAACAATGAAAATTACCATTGAAGAGGTGGCACGAGAACCGTGGTGTTCCATGGCTTGCGTGGTTTTGAAAGGTAAGGAAACACTCCTGGACCTCAAGAGAACCAGAGATGGAGCTCGACTGGAGGTATTTCTAAATGTAAAGACTGATCAGCAAGTAAGGATCCTCTACCTGATCTCCCTGGCGAATGGAGCAGAGTTACGAGTCATTGTTGAGAGCAAACGACTGAGATGCCACATCATCAAATGACGGATCACATACTGGCATTCTGCCCAAACAGCAAAAACAAGGAAAATAGAAAGGAGGGCCCCACCGTTGTCGTCACGGCCGCTGCTACGGCAACAAAAACAAAAATCAAGTAAAGGGCAGTAACAACAACAGTGGCTAGTGCGAAACAAGAGAAAGTTACACCGCCAAAATCCACAACACCAATGAAAGCGGAGGCTGTACCGCAGTTTGTAGTGGTAGCTTCATCTTTGGTGACAGACGTAGCAGCAGCATCGCCACCGTTCCCACCATTATCAACAAAAAGATCAATAGAATGGACCACACACGGAATTCCTTAACCCAACTCTTCCTAATATCCTTTCTCAAACACACTCACACATAGATACTCATAGAAATTGTATTCTCACCCTAACCGAGAAAGTTTCCACAGACACTGATTCCTCCACATTTTAAAGTGAAGACTTGAAGGATCCCCACCCACCAAAAAACGAAATACACGGAAAGAGAGCAAAAAGTGCATTGACTCATACCAACCCTCTCTCAACGAACACGGACACATCAAAGCACCAACCCACCAGCTATACAACCGTGAACAAAACCAATGCTACCCATACCAGTACCATCAATACTATCGGAATCCCACCTCGCTCTAAAAACAAAACTCGCGCAACGACAGTCAGTTACATAAACACCAGATTTACTGCTAATGAGGAGGGCCAACGAAGAAATGATGGCCCGAAATAAAGACGTTGAGAGAGTTGGTGCAATTTACGACACCAGCGCTTTTAGATTGTCAGATAATGTAATGTGTCATGAGAGATGTACAAAAACATTAGGGAGGATCTATTCATAGAAGAACAGAATGGATTAAGCACAGAAGTAACATACACGATGACGGAAAGTGTCGCTAAAGAGGTCACAAATGTATGATAAAAGATTTCCTTACAATAGACATCAGTTAAAATAAGAAAAGTAATAAACGAATGACGAACGAATAGGTAATGAGTCTGCTTATTTCACAAAATAATATATATATATATATAACAGAAATATAACAGCATCTGTTTCAACCCATGGTTTCACATGTGGAATCTTGCAGCACAAATTCATAAATGTAATTGCTGTTGCTGTCGTTGTTCCCATTCTTGTTCTTTTTCTTGTTGTTATGATTGACTGAGAGAGCAGTACACACCATCAAATTGAAACTGGGGTAGAAATATACGAAGTCAAATATACCCATTATGACTACCCGCCTGATAAGGCAACACCAAGCACATGCATTTCAGCCAAAAGTACGAGAGGTGGTCACGTCATATGAAGATAAGCAACGCATGACCTTAAAGGGTGGTGCCCGGTTGGAATTTTCTTGGGGTCTAGCAGCCCATTCCGCTCAAAATGTCTGTGAATAAGGTTTGTTTAAGGATTCTGAACGAAACAATCATGTGCCCAGAGCTGACTTATTTAAATTCCGAAGAATTCCCCTATGAAGATCTTCCTCTACAGATCCTCATGATCAGGATGCATATATCTTACGTAGTTACTTCTCTTCCTAACACAATTAGTTCCACAGCGTTTAGGTTCACCACAGTAAATATACACGGCTTTGATCCTGATAAAACTATACTATTATGGATCTTAGTGTAGAAAGACGTGCTTTGAAAAATGACTTCCTTGACATCGAGATTCATTGTTTTTCTAATACGCATATATATGTATGTATATGTGTGTGAGTGTGTGTGTGTGTATGTCTGTATGTGTGCACAGAGGCAGAGTGAGTGAAAAGAAGAGAAAGAGAGTTGGCGTATTTATTTTGCTTTTCTTGTATGTAGGAAGAGCAGCAGAGCTTAAATGTTTACATATTATCTATATTTGGCGAAAGTAATCTATTATTTGTTATTTCTTTCTATCTTCACGCCGATAATTTCTCTTTCCACTGGGATGGTGACAGCAGCTGGAAGAGGGGTTTTCAATAATAACTGCTGCAATCTGCTGCCTTGGATAAATACCTCCAACAATACAAACGCTAAACTCTAAACGTTCATTATATATTAGACAAGAAATAACTGCAGAAATTACGTCTGTGTTAGTGATGTCAAAAGTAAGAGCAATAATCATGGCAACAATGACCGGCGATAGAGCGGAAACTATATATGCACGAGCTCTCATTGCAGACATGGGTTTGTATTGCAATGCGATAGACGAAAGCATGGATATAAAACATGAGATGCAATATAATCGTTCACATCCTAGAATATTATCAATAAAATGCAATAAAACAATACACCAATACATTCTCAAATGTGAAACGTCTCTTAAACTGCTCAGAGCGAAAAATAAGAAGCTGTCAGCAATTCAATGACATTCTCAAAAACATTTTACCTCCACAGGACAATTCACGATGTCTAGAATGATCAACTGGTTTATGAATAAGTCTATTAATGGAGAAATTGAATGGGAACATAGAGTTCAATTTGGCTTTACACTAAAAAAATTGGTAGTCAGTCATAAATGCAACATTATTCTCAAAGAAAAGGCATATATATTCCGAAAAGTGACGATAAACATTTCAGAATTAAGATTTTCGACTAGGCGATGAAAAATGTAATGAACTGAACAAATGAAAAGTACTGAACGGCTAACGGGATCTAGTTAATATATTATAGCATATTTTTTGCTCAGGCATAAATTGCATTTCTTATTTCCAATTACGTAAGGCTCTCTCCTACCTTTAATTTTCTATTCTATCTCAAAGTTAGTATTTGCATCCCTTAAGGATCAAATAAATCCACTTAAGCTCCTGCTATGCATTTTTTTCTGCATTTGAAGAAACTTCAAAGACAGTTAATTATTTCTTGAATGTAGTCGAGCGCATTTCGATAGAAAAAATGTGAGATGCCACCTAGGGTAACCCTACACATGTACACTATATTTTTCATCAACCGTTGTGCGTTAAAAAGGCAGATTTTCTTAGCTCAGCCACCAAAAGTTTCATCGCTGCTAACTTTACTTAGAATCGGAATCAATTATCTTCTCCATATATTTACCTAAATTTCTACTAGTGTTTAAATGTAGCCAACCCTTGAGAGTTTGCATGTTATTCTGTCCAAAGTTTATTACATTTGGTACACCTCAGTTAAGAACCGCATCAGTTGCCTCCTACCACTGCTCATCTCCTGCATCTTATATGTTTCCCTCGTATTGTCAATAAGAGCCGTGTTCAATGCACCCCTGATTGACTATTTATCAGTTCAGCTCTTTGTTCATGGTTATTATTATTATGTTTATTATTTTTATCATCTATTCTATTATGGTTTTTATCGTTATGGAATTCACATATTCTCCTAATATTATTCGCCGCGATAATTTCGGTTCAGTTTTTGCTAGTGAAAAATGGGAAGGTAATCGCGTGCCGGTTGAAGATCCAACTGTATTTATTCTTTTGGGAAATTACTAACCAGAGCTGCGAATAGTTTGGGGGAAATGTTAGTATCTATTTGCTTAGAGGATACTGCATTATACCACAGTATAATTCTCGATTTATTCATTCTTTTGTGAGCCTAGTTAGTATAATTGCAAGTTGGTCTATTTTTATGAAGAAAAAAAAGTTTTCTTAAGAAGTTAGTCTTCGAAGTTACTATAATACTTGTTTATATTAGTAGCACTCACTATATTCTTTTTCTTAAGGAGGATACTTAAATTTTAGGTGCCTGTCTTTTTATTGCTTACGTTACTGATTTTACTAGGGAGTGTTAGCTTCACTGTCTTTATTGAACTTTTCTATATTAGTATTGACTATGTTATTATCTCGATCCAATATGTAATTATTTTCATTCAAGCTATTCTGGGCGTTTCAGGCAGATTTCACCTTTCCACTTTCAGATTTCCACTTATCGACTGATATCTGTAACTAATATGTTCCAGGACTTATTCCTATGGATATAGTTCTCTTAATACGTTTCTTCACGGAACATATCATGAATAGGAACGTTGGTGTGATATATAATCAATCAGGTGATTGCTCAAAAATGTCCTTCGTTACACTTGTCTGCATGATTTTGTTATTGGTTGTATTTATTTTTCTGAATAAATATGAAAAATAATGAGTAATTGTGTTTTTTATTCGAGTTACCTCTATTACATCAGGTGGTGAAGTTATACGAGACGTTTCTTTTCTATTTTTGTGTAAGTAAATGGTAAATAAAAAGGCTTACCTTATATTGACTGAAATGTTAAATCTAATATATTTTTCTTTATTTTCAGTCTGTGAATATGTCTAGAGGCTGCATCAGTTCACCAGATATATTCTGTTATGTCTTCGAGCAATTCACCCCTTCAGATTCCAGGGGCAATATTACTCTTTTGTTGAAGCGCTGTTGTTTAACTTATTTTGGCTGCAAACTTGGAGACCAGGACAAGCCATTTGCACCTCACAAAGCTTGCAAGAGTTGCATCGGTAATCTTCAAAAGTGATCAGTTGGGAAATTTAAATGCATGCTCTTTGGAGTACCAGTGGTATGGCGGGGGTAAATGAACCACTATGATGACTGCTACTTTTCTATGACTAAAGTAGCTGGATTCAATAAGAAGACTAAAGATCGTATAATATACCCAAATATTCCTTCAGCAATAAGGCCTGTTCCACACTCAGCTTATATACCAGTACTTGTGCCACCTGAGACACGGGAAATTTCATCAGAGTCTGAAACTAGGGATACTAATGGGATAGTAGTACAGACAGCCAGTATGATGAACAAAAAGACTAGCCACCACAAACTAGCTCCTTTTCCGGAAATCACAATATGAAAGCTGTGCCATTAGTTGACCCCCAGCAAAAAAATTTCTACTGCCACCACTCCACATCAAATTAGGGCTTATAAAGAATTTTTCGAAAGCCCTGAATAGAATGGAGATGCTTTCAAGTACCTGGAGTCAAAGAGAAGGTAAGCTAGATGCAGGAATCTTAGTTGGCCCTCAGATTCGGGAATTGATGAGGGACAAGAATTTAGAGGGTGCATTAGTAGGTGTCGAAGTGAATGCCTGATTTTCCTTCAATATGGTCCGAAACGTCTTGGGTAGCAGCCTCTCCCCAGAATATGAAAAAAATAGTCCAAGACTTGATATCAAGTTCCCAACAACTTGGGACTAGAATGAGTGTGGTATTGCATGTTTTGCACTCGCATCTTGACTATTTTTCCAAGAATTGTGGGGACTACAGTGAGGAAAAAGGAGAGCCGTTCCATCAAGACATTTACACCATGGAAACTCAATACCAGGGCAAATGGGATGTCAGCATGATGGAGGATTACTGCTGGTCATTGAAACGTGATGTTCTCGATGCACAGCACAAGCGGAAATCAAAGCGGTCCTAACCCTTTAACCCTTTAACCATTAGGAACATAAATTTTTACCTTCATTTGGCTTGATGTTGGTAATTCTGATTCATTTCATGATGAAAGTGGTTCATTTGATGTTGATTTGGAAAACATATGTTCTTAAAACTAACAAAATGTACTTTTCCTTGATTACTTACTTTATTTTAGTAAAGTATTAATTTATTAAAAATTCACATTGTTTTATTATTATTAATTTGTATGTTATTCAACATCCTCATGTTGCAGAGCAAAATGGTTTAGATATTTAAGTCAGCAACCCAAGAATATGTAACATCACATCCATCAATAAAAATTAAAAAAAAGTTCCCAAATGCAGATCAGTGTTATAGACTACCATCATTTCACTAAGCGTGAGAATGTCAGCACAAAGCAATATCCCTTTTTCAGTACTTTACGTGCAAAACTAAGGCCATAGATATAGTAACAGACAAAATACAATTACAATCAAAATTTAAACATTCAAAAAATAAAGAAATAGACTAAAAAGAAAGGAGTGGGTTGATTATAAATTACATTTCTATCCTCATGGTCACATTATAGGGAATGAAGGGCAAAGAAGATTGACGTGTTAAATTAAGAATTCAGCGATAATAAATTGATGAAGACTGACCATTTCGGTATTTACCACCATTTGATTTGATTCTGTGAGAGATCTATATATCCCCCTATCCTTCGTGATGAAGCAATTGTCTCCATTCTATACTCGAATCGACCTTTATATAAAACAAATGTATTACCGACTAGTTTTGATATCCTTTTTTTTAGAACGCTTAAAAAAAATTAGAAGGTATATTAAACCTCACCCCACTGCATATACATACCTTTCCATATACCCAGATAGAAGGTAGTATATATGTGTATATATATATATATATATATATATACATATATATATATATATGCGCATATATATATATATATATCCATTTCTACATACCTACATATATTACTACTGTATTTACTGTTTGCATAGGTAATAATATATGTTGGGTAAAAAGTCAAACGCACTAATGTGTGTGTGCAATTTATTAGATATATTACTTATATATATATACTCACATATACAGTGGAATAGACAGACCGGGAGACACAGAGACACAGACAGATGCAAATATGCCAGAATTGTAGAATTAAACAAGTATTCGCTTGGTTACAAGTATTCTGCAAAATTCCATCTATTACCGTGGATACGAATACAAAAGGATGTCCGCTGGCTTTAATATTAACGATTCATCGTATGAAATGTTTATTTTACATCCATAAACTAAAACCATAATGAGAAAAATGATTTTTCTCTTAAAATCTTGCCACTGGCAAATCTACTTTGTTCCATATCATTGCAAGTCTGTTGTGCGTAGTCTTTCACTTGAGTGGATAACATAACTTCAATATGCATGGTTTTATATCTTGTTGTGGGTATCTGAAATTATGAAATCTATAAAGGTAGAAAGAATTATGTAACTAAGTGAATTCAGTTAAACTAACTAAAGCCTCTTCTCTCTTGATACGTAGTTAGTTAATACCTTGAGCTGTGGCTGTTTTTGTTCTTGACTACAACAGTGATGATCAGTCTATCCAAGTAATTTTAATGTTGTTGTTGATATACATAAGGTTTGCGCTATATCTATAGAAATATATTTTCTATCACCGATCTTTCACCTACCAAACATTCATATCCATTCATAAAGGCATATACATGTATGTATATGTGCGTCTGTGTTTCTGCTCGTGTATTGGTGGGTATGTTATGTGCGTGTGTGTTATGTTTGTTTGGTTGTATTGGTGAGCATGTTATGTGCGTGTACGTATGTGTATGTCTCTGAGTATGTTTGTGTTTTTATAATTGTCCGGGTGGTGTGTGTGTGTGAGTGTGTGCAACCGTATACACACATATATACACACAGAGACACACAGACACACACACGCACACACACACACACACACACACACACATACACACATATATATATATATATATATATATATATATATATATATATATATATATATATATATATATATATATATATATATATATATATATATATATATATATATATATATATATATATATATATACATGCATAATAGTTAAAGAGGACAACAAGCATTAAGTCATGGCAACCACCGGAAGTTGTATATGATATTATCATTGGAAAAAATTCAAAATGTTACGGCTGTTTCTGGGATACCCCCGAGTATGGGATATTTTGTTATCAGAGACAAATAGGGAAAATCATTAAGAAGGTGACGACAAAAAGGAAGGGATTAAGAGAATAAGGAAATAGAAAGAAAGAAGGAAAAGGAAGCATAAAAGTCCATAGTTCAACTTTCCGCAGTTAGAAAAACAAGAGCATACGTTATAGCTGCAATCCTGCGTAGATCCATGTGGGTTAAAATCCTGATATAGTAGACATCCAGAGAAGAAAGACGTGAACGTATCACCGTTCAATAACAGAATCCGTTACAGCACTTACCTAGCGTACCTAATCGTTTAGATTACCTGTGAACTAAGCCACCGTACTTAGTATATATATATATATATATATATATATATATATATATATATATATATATATATATATATATATATATATATATATATATATATATATATATATATATTATACCAAAAATTAGGCAAAAGAATATAGTATCTGTTAACAAACTTAGCAAAATACTCACAGCTGAGTTTTTGTATATATATATATATATATATATATATATATATATATATATATATATATATATATATATATATATATATATATATATATATATATATATCGACTTTAAAGAGAGCTCAAAACTGACCCATTGAAAATACTTTATTATAATAATAATAATGAAAATGACCTATGAACGTTTCGATGCAATATCCAGAACAATTCATGCATATTATAAAATATTATAAAATATAGGAAAGGGGGTTTGAAAATGCAGAGGTCTTTTTAAAGATGGTTATTGACTTGACCGGTTTCACATTTTATCGAATGTAAAATGTAAAGCTTTGTATGATTCGTTGTGTTAGAAAATGGTTATCATAATTGTATTAAAATACAGTTATACAGTCTTTGATAATGATAAGAAAATGTAAAAAAATAGAATGTTTGACATTGATAAAAAAATATTAAGAGGGGCTTTTTGTTAAACAGTTTTCATGAAAGAGTTCAAAATAGGTCGAAAAGTAAATTTATTATTAGTTTAAGAATCATGATTGTATAGAAGCATATATACAGAAGGAATCATATTGAAGTATTTATACAGAGTTTTAGGGGAATGACCAACCTTTCCATCCATCATCTCTGTATTGTAGTGCGTGTATGAGAAATGTTTGCTATTATTATAAATAGTCTGGAAGGTTGGTTGGTGGGTGAGGGCATTGTGGAATCAAAAGGATGTTTTGTGGTTCTGGGATAGTCTGTCATGGTCCAGTGGGTTTGGGGTCTGGTCTTAGAGTTTGAAATCGTGTGTGCGAGAGACTCTGTGCACGTTTCTACGTATATATATATATATATGCTTGTGTTTGTGTGTGAGTTTTCTTTTATTTGTCTTAGAGTTTAGTGTGGCGTGTGTATGGTTCTGTGTATGTGCTTCTTTTATATCTAGCAGAATGGTGCGTGTAAGGGTGTGCATGTGTTTGAGAGTATGTATTTGTTCGTGTGTGTGTGAATGTGTGTGTGTGTATATGTGGGGTTGAGTGGTTTATGTAATTTTCGGGTGCATGTGCACATGTGTGTGTGCTATATTTTTTGTGGCGAAGTGTGTGTTTGCACGTGTGAATGCCAGTGTATATTATTATTCTGTGTGTTGCTTTGTTTGTACTGCTTGCACAGTGTGTGTGTGTCTATACATGTGGGTGTGTTTGTGTGAGTGTGTCTATGTGCATTCTATTTGTCAGGGTGGTTTGTGTTATTGTGTGTGTGTTATTTAACTCATTAAAAAGAAATCTCATTGTCGTGCATGTTGACATTCATCATATACATAGGATCATAGATTTGGGAATGCCACTTTAGCAGGCCTCAATGTCTATATATACTCTGACACATGTAAATCATTTGTACCATGAGCCAATAATTAAAATTCTTTGCCCAAATAGACGCAACTCATTGCTCTCAAACATCTTCACTAGCGATTGAACAATTCCGACAGGCCTTGATATTAAAAATTGGCTGGCCGCCCACACTTTTTCCTGCAAAATAGGGGTAGTTTATCCTGTTCAGGCTATATTATTCTGCGTTTGAGAATTTAAAATCACTTCTTTTACTTTCTAAGACATCTCAACGTTTCTAAAAGCAAACTACATTTGTTTGTTTACGTTTATCTTAATTTGAATTTAAATAATTATTAATTTCTTACATAAGCACAAGATCTTCATTTTTCGCAGGGGGTTGATAACCATTAAATAGCCCACCTAATTTGACTGATATATATTTCACCGAAGCAGAATTATTAACTTAAAATCGGCACGAGTGTAACGTTCTATCAAGAATTAAAGGTACGTTACTAAACACTGCAGACAACTTCCTTCTGTTGCTTCATCGAGTGCCGACATCAAACATGCCGACATCAAACATGCCGACATCAAACATGCCGACATCAAACACTATTGATATTGTTTCCGAAATACAACAACAACTGTAATTTTAGGGGTGGGGATAGTTGATTACATCGACCCTAGTGATCATTCATTTTAACAACGCCGAAATGAAAGGTAATGTCCATCTCAGCAGAATTTGAACTCACATTGTAATGACGAGAGAAGTGCCTCAAAGCTCTTTGCCAGGCGTGCCAACGATTCTACAAGTTAGATGCCTTAGTCTCCATGAATTTTGAAAGCATTTTTATTCGTTCTCATACAGAAAGCCGTTATGGCGCGTATCTTGGGGTGATTTAAGTGTCACTGATATTTTATTAATAGCCATATGATAATTCCTTTCATATAAGTTTGCATGATATTAGAATAGAATGTATCTGAGAGACAAATAAGAATATATCAAGTTAAATGCAGATGCAGTCAACCGAAGACGGTTAAGTTTATTCAGACGCAGCTGCAGCAGCTTTCAACAGTTTTTTCATTGTATGAATGATGCAATATACATGTATGTTTATATATATATATATGTATATGTATATGTATATATATATATGTATATATATATATATATATATATATATATATATATATATATATATATATATATATATATATATATATATATATATATATATATATATATATATATATATATATATATATATATATATATATATATATATATATATATGTACATATATATGTACATATATATATACATATATATGTTTATATATATATATATATATATATATATATATATATATATATATATATATATATATATATATACTTTGTTCGCATATTACTTTTGTTCATTCTGCGTTTATCCATGTTACGGAATAAGGTGTGCAACTTTGTTGCACACAAATGGTTGCTATTCTTTTGCTGTTTCGCATAATTATCATTTTGTTGGTACCCAGCTGGGAAATAGAAACATTTCAACACTTGTTTATTCTGCCGAATCAGCATATTTAAAAATATGACAAACGCAAATATATCACAGCTTACATAACATCGCCCATGTACATTCCCATCTAATGTTCAAACTGTGAATGAATCGATCACAATACACCCACAAGCACAAACACTCATACACACATACACAACCACAGACACACACGTACATACTCACCCACACATATATATGTATATGTATAGATATATAATTATATGTACATACATAACTATATGTATATACGTGTATTTATATATGTATGTATGCGCATGTATCTATGTATGTATGAAAGTGCGTGTATATATATATATATATATATATATATATTAGAAATAATATATTTTTAAATCTCTCAGAGAGACTTAAGCAGTAGTGATGCGATAAAGTAGTTGTATATTGCCAACTTAACGTGACAGTCCCAATAAGGGAATATACAACTGCTGTTTAGCCCTAGGAAGCTGGACCGCTTCCTGTCGGCCTTAACACATTTCCTGTGTCCTTATGTTTGCGAGGGGGAGACAAACTCCTCCACCCAGCCTAGCCTCAATTCAGGGACATGTTTCTGAGTCTTTGCGCATCATCAGCCTGAAGTAGCACGACTATCTGGTTGAAAAATTCTGTGAACCCTTCGCAAACATACACTATTTTTCAACCAGCTAGTCGGGCTACTTCAGGCTGATGACGAGCAAAGACTCAGAAACATGTCCCTGAATGCAGGCTAGGCTGGGTGGAGGGGTTTGTCTCCCCCTCGCAAACATAAGGACACAGGAAATGTGTCAAGGCCGACAGGAAGCGGTCCAGCTTCCTAGGGCTAAACAGCAGTAGTATATTCCCTTATTGGGACTGTTACGTTAAGTTGGCAGTATACAACTACTTTATTTATATATATATATATATATATATATATATATATATATATATATATACAGGGGTTGGACAAAGTAATGCAAACACCCAGAATGACAGCATCATCATTTTGAAATAACTATAAAACCGTCGAAAGCTTCTTTAGTTATATGTTTTTGATTTATTTTTAGTGTTACTTAATATGTTTTGCTAAAATTGCTGTTTCTTTTCAGATATCATTAGCAAAAGATAATTAAAATTTATTAAAATGACAGATCTATCGGACTTTCATTCAGGTGAAATTGTTGGTGCTCGTATGGCAGGCGCTAGCGTAATCAAAACAGCCAAAGTGTTTAGTGTATCAAGAAGTACTGTCTCGAAAGTAATGACAGACTTTGAGAAAGAGGGAAAAACCGACTGGTCCGGATGAAAGCCAAATCTTTGAGATAGAGACCGGCGAATTGTTAGAAAAGATCACAAAAGTACAGCTCCCAAAATTACTGCAGAGAACCCACTTTCCACAAATACTGTTCGACGGGTGGTGCACAAAGCCGGATTTCACGGGAAGGCTGCAATCAGAAAACCATTAGTTTCAAACACAAACGTTGCAAAACGTTTCGAGTGGAGTAAAAACCTATACAATTGGTCCCTTGAGCAGTGGTGACAGCCAAAATTAGCATTTGACCCAGACTGCTTTCTTCCAATTGTTAAAATTGGAAGATCTGTGATAATCTGGGGGGGGGGGCTATATCTTGAAAATCTGCCGGCCCAATGCTTTCCCTTCATGGCAAAATTAATAGTCAAAACTATTTAAGCATTTTATCTGATCAAATTCATCCGATGGTTGCGGAACTGTTACCGGAGGGAAACGCAATCTTTCAGGATGATAATGCACCAATTTACACAGCTAAATTTGTTCCTGAATGGCACGAGAAACATTCTAGTGAAGTTGAACATCTTATCTGGCCACCACAGTCCCCAGATCTCAATATTACTGACCATTTATGGTGCATTTTAGGGGAAAAAAAATAAGGCGTCGATATCCTCCACCATCATCACTACAAGAACTGGAGACTGTTTTAGCTGAAGTATGGACAAAAATTCTTTTGGAAAACATTCGTACCTTGTACAAGTCCATACCTCGTAGAATTGAAGCTGTACTTACTGCCAAAGGCGGACCTACCGCATATTAAAATAAATTTGTTTGAAATGTTAAGGTGTTACCATTATTTTGTCCAACCCGTGTATATATATATGTATATATATATATATATATATATATATATATATATATATATATATATATATATATATATATATATATATATATATGTATGTATATGTATATATGTATGTATGTATGCATGTATGTATGCATGTATGTATATATGTATGTATACTCTTTTACTCTTTTACTAGTTTCAGTCTTTTGACTGTGGCCATGCTGGAGCACCGCCTTTAGTCGAGCAAATCGACCCCAGGACTTATTCTTTAGAAGCCTAGTACTTATTCTATCGGTCTCTTTTGCCGAACCGCTAAGTTACGGGGACATAAACACACCAGCATCGGTTGTCAAGCGATGTTGGTGGGACAAACAGAGACACACCAACACATACACACATACACATATATATACATATATACGACGGGCTTCTTTCAGTTTCCGTCTACCAAATCCACTCACAAGGCTTTGGTCGGCCCGAGGCTATAGTAGAAGACACTTACCCGAGGTGCCACGCAGTGGGACTGAACCCGGGACCATGTGGTTGGTAAGCAAGCTACTTACCACACAGCCATTCCTACGCCTATGTATGTATGTATGTATGTATGTATGTATGTATGTATGTATGTATGTGAAGGTATATCATGCGGGAAACATGTTGGTAGACTAATATTCTTTAGGTAATATTATGAAGTTATAGTTATACTTCGCTTCAAAAAAAAAAAATAATAATGTTCTGCATTTTTCGCTTTAGATCAGATGTCTTCGGTGTGATTAGTTAGGGAAAAACGGTAAATTGTATTTTATTCTCTTTGCGCAATGTACTGTTCGACGTTTTTTTGCTGTAGAACACATTTTATACACCTAGAAAACTACAAAAAGTATAAACTGTGACTCTGCGTCATCTTAAATAAAAAAAAATACATAGTACAATTAGACTTCGTTTTCATATATTTTGCCTTAGACTCAACTTCTTGATTTTATAGCCACAATTCCTATGAAATTCATGAAATTAGAACACATATTAAAGATGCGATAGAGTTTAAAGCTTCCATTCTGTAGTTCAGTATAGAATTCTGAGTTTACATATATTGAAGATGTATAGAAGATGTAATTAGTATTGCATTTAATTATTTTTCCTTAGTGCTCTCTAAGTATAAACGTACTGACTCAAAATGTTTTGCGACAATCTTAAAACGTTTCAGCTTCTATATGAATTCTAATTAGCTCAGTACCCTTTCTTGCTACTCGAGCTGAATATACATACAAACTCATACACACACACACACACACACACACACACACACACGCACACATATACAGAGAAACCCGCATACATGCAGACAAAGAACACACACTAAGCATACATACGCATATCTATCCATCTCAGTCTTGTAGTTTATCTAAATTTTATATATATCTTTATCTACCAATCTCTCTGTGCAGCTATAACTGAAACTATCTCTCTTGTCTCTCTCTCTCTCTCTCTATATATATATATATATATATATATATATATATATATATATATACCTTATATATATATATAATTATATATATATATATATATATATATATATATATATATATATATATATATATAAACAAATAATAAATGAGTATATGCATATATACGTACAGATATTCTGATAAATAAGTATCCAGACTGTTGCCGTTATAACGAAGCTAAGGCATGCACAGTGAAGCCGTTCGGCACAAATTGTTGGTGATCGCTATTGTGCAAGCGCATTAAGTTTTAACATTTTATCTCATTTCCGCTGTTTACAAAGGTGCTTGGAAGGAAGGTGTGTAACCTGTCAACGTGGCATTGACCACGACAGAAAGTTGAGCAGAGAATTTGCATAAAAGTTTGCTAAAATCTTGGCGATATCTATTCAGAAACCTACACAAACGTTTTAAAAACTTGTCATCGTTCTCGTCTGAATGAAGATCTTGTGCAACTGAAATCAGCATGTCTTTTTGGTCAGCTGAAAGCAATTTTCGTACAAAGTTGGCAGACACGAGTCTCGTTCCCGAAATTCCTGTGATACTGGACTGAACTGAACCGTAACTAATCTGCACATACTCTGATAACTCACGGATGGTGATTCGACGATTCCCCTCACAACTGCTCGCACACCTGCGATGTTCTTCTCAGTTCTGCTGGTTGTGGGTCTCCAGATGGTTCGTCAATATTAACACTTTTTCGGCTATCTTGGAAGTGTCTGAAACACTCGTACACTTTTGTGCGGCTGATACATTCCTCTCCATACAATTTCTGCAACTTTGCCTCCGCCTCTAAGCAGGTATCGCCATGACAACTTTCTCTATCATGGTCAATGTGAATATTAAGCGCTACATACCTTTCAAGCACTGCTGTAAACAGCGGAAGTGAGCTAGAACATTAATAATTAGTGTGCTTGCACATGCACAGGAGAGTCAACGGGCAGTTTGTGCTAAGAGGCTTCACACTGCCTGATTTAGCTTCGTTACTATGGCAACTGTCCGGATACATATTGATCAGACCGCCTATATATAATATCCATAATATCCGATATTGAAAATGCTTCCCTAAGCTGAGGTGGAAAGTAAAATATGACCACTAGAAACCTAACAACCATAATATGATTGATACCCTTTTCTTCCGCACATAGTAATATTTTATGATACAGGAGATGGGCTTTTGGCATGGGGAGAAAGTACCCTACCGAAGCGACCTTCAGTTACAGAGTCTGATTGCGCAAAATGAGTTACAATAAAGAAATAGATGGGTCAAATTTCTAACAAAAAATAAAGATTTTCAAAATCTAAAAATTTCGCAAAATGAGCAGATGTCAAAGTTTACCATATACCTAAGTCCAAATGTCATACTTGACGATCTAATACTTATTTCTTCATCTACCGTATGTATGTATGTATGTATGTATGTATGTATGCATGTATGTATGTATGTATTATGTATGTATGTATGTATGTATGTATGTATGTATGTGTACATATTCTTTTATTTTATTATTTTACGTGTGTTTCAGTCATTTGACTTCGACCATGCTGGGGCACAACGTAGGTGGGTTTTTAGTCGAACAAATCGATCCAAGGACTTTTATTTTAAGCATAGTACTTATTCTATCGGGTCTTCTGCTGAACTAGTGTGTTACGAGGTCCGAAACACAGGCACAAATAACTATACACGTAAATACACACACACACACACACACACACACACACACACACACACACACACACACACACACACAAACACACACACACATATATATATATATATATCCAAAAGGATGAACGGCAAAATCTATCTTGGCAGGATTTGTACTCAGAATGTAAAGACGGACAAAATGCAGCAGAGCATTTTGTCTAACGTGTTAATAATACTGCCAGTTCGCCGCCTTATAAATATTACTGTTTGAGTAAAACGTTTTGTACTATTTTGGTAACTTATTTGCTTTATTCCTCAAGTTACAAGAGCAGTATCGCATTCAAGGTAGAGACCATCTTGTTGCGCTGTCTGGAGCCACTCTTCTACCTGTTCCTTCATCCCACGCTGATGCCAGTTCTTGTACTTCGAAGTTTCCACCTTCTCTTGAAGTGAAACGTGGATCGGAACAAATAATATTCCGAGGGATATATTTTCCTGCGATATTAACGTGCATAAACAGTGCTTAAGCAAGGGCCATTTTCCAGAACCTGTCACCTGTCAGGATGATGCTCGGCATCTAATAGAATTGTGAAGGGATAATTCACTACGAGTTTTTTCTGGAGGGTCGGACTATCCATTACAACCTGTACTCCAAACTGCTGGAGTGGACATATGCCATTGTGCCGCAAAAATACTCATCATATCTTAAAAGGAAATAAGCAAGGCAACACACGATCTCATACAGCTCGAACGACCTGAATAAACGCCAGTAACTTGAGGAACCGAATTGAAAGTCTTCCATCCATATTTGTATCATAGTATTATCATAATATGAGTTTCCTCCCCGCCTTTAATATTCTCTGTCGCTTGTCTCTGTGTAAGTTGGATCTATTAATGTAAACATCTATATATTGGGTTTCAAAGTTATAATGGAAGTGACAAGGAAGCATATTCACCTTTTTTTTTCTTTATGAGTTCAATAAAGGCAACAGCGTATCAGAAAAAGTGAGAAATATTAATGCAATATATGAGGATCGGACTATAGGTGTAACCCAGTGGTACCAGAAATTCTGAGCTGGAAACTACAGCCTAGAAGACGAGTCTCGTCCTGGAAGACCTATAGAGCTCGACAAGGAGGTCCTGAAAACGCTGGTGGAACAAATTCCATCATAACTAGCCGAGAAGCTTGGATTTGGTCATTCAACCATTAATCGACACCGGCGTGCCATCGGCAAAGTCAGCAATTTGCGTCAATGAGTTTCTCACATATAACTTGCCAGCGCCCCTGTCATCGTGTACACGGTAATCACATTCGGTTAAACTGACTCAGTGATGTGTTTTGTTTCTTTTTTGTCCCTGGCGAGATGATTACATTGTTTTACATCATTTTATTCCTTCAGGAATAATACCAATGTTTTCTTTCAAAGATATGTCGGAAGTATAAAGATTTGAATAACACCTGCGTTTAACACCATTTCTTAATTTATGAGCTGGGAGTATATTTTCGAAGGGCGAATTTCGTGGGCGAAATGCTTTGGCATATCGATTAGTGTGATTCCCTATAATCTACCGTGCGCCTCTATTTAACAGAGATTTCGATTCGATTTTCAGCTATTGGAATGGTAACTGAGAAGAAGCCCTATCTTTGAATGATTACTCGATTTTACTAGTTATAAATGTACATGTAGTAAAACCTTATCGCTGCTACACAAGTACCTGTTTTCTTACTTAATAATACAGAAATATCTTTTATGGTGTAATTTTTCGCTCATTTTCGTCCATGAATATGTTTAATATGTTGATCATTATAGGTATAACAGCTGTTAAGAAAGAATACGAATAAATCATGGCATTCCTCATTATAAGCCATAAAGTAAACGAAAGGAAAACTGATAATAAACGTTTAGAATGCAATCGGCAGAAGACTTCTAAGTATTAAAGCATGAATATAATTATAAATATCTGTATACAATGTATGTAGAGAATTAGAAGGCCCACATTAGCAACTGATATACCTGTACATATACATACATCGTATATAGTTATCAGCATATTTACGAGCTCATATATACGTACATACATATATATATATATATATATATATATATATATATAACAAAAGAAAAATGACTATATATATATATATATATATATATATATATATATATATATATATATATATATATATATATATATATATATATATATGAAGATGCATACATTATCATATATTCATAGGAACACAGGAACTGTCATAATTTTAAAATTCACTGCTCTACTGAATCCATTCTGCATCGTGGCTCTTACACTGGATTAATATTAACAATATCTAATGTGAGAGAAACAACATATGTTACGGATACACACTACAGATTTACTGGTTTGAAAATTATTATTTATACACCCATGTTCGTGTTGGCGGTAATAGGACAAAGCCGGCTAACAATTGACGTTTTTCAGATATACATGTTATTTATTTATCTCAACATTAAGTATGTATGATTTTCGTATAATATTGTTCGTCGTGTGATAAAGGAATACTAATTAGACATAATACTTTAAATGTTACTCTGTGAATGTCGTTTTATTGACAACTTTTCAACAATAAAAATGTCAGTAGACAATACGAACATTATTATATCTATATGCCCTCATATTAAGAAATATGTCTTTCGTTTTTCATCAAATATTAAGATATAATTGTTATTTTCTTTTAATTTATTGCTAATAGACACTTAAACCTAGTAGGTGTATTATTACAAATGTATTAGATTACTTTGTATCTTTGTTCCATTCTTCTGTAGTTGATGTAAATCCTTGCACGTTATTGTTGTATAAATTACATATGTCAATAAATGGTATTGGAAAATGATCAAGTCAGTGTTGTTTACTGGAAATTAGTAGTAGTTTTTAGGATTCGCATTGTGCCTTCATTCTACGCTTGGTAATAGGATATAAATCAAGTAGGCTAACAATAAAAAAACTGTATCCGGCAGGCTTTCCATAGATTCGTTAAAAATTATAACCTTTGCATCTCATTTGAAAATAACACCAAAAGAGCTAACTTCTTAGATGTCACTCTGAACTTATCCTTACCATAAATCGAGTGAGTTACTACAACATAGCAACGTCTTATTCAACCACCCTGCATTTACTCTTAATATCATCGTCACTGGTGTTACCATCAGGATTTCTAAAATATCAACTAATGAGCATATTTTTAAAATTCATACGCCGTACTATAAACAGGCTCTGTAGATTACGGTCTTCCGCAAGAAAATCTTTTTTTATATACAATATTAATTAAAAATCAAAATCCGTGCATTCTCTTTTCTAAAGCGAATCTTGTCTCCGCTGAGTTTACCTCTATTAATTCAAATCTCATCAAACCTCGAATGAATTTCCGTATTCCCTGTACTTGCTGGTTTTCTGGCCGCCTCGAAAGGTTAATCAACTTCAAATTTCCCTAAGTAGGTCTGCCCAGTACATGCTCTGTCCTAAAGCCTCCGTAAGTAGAAAGCAGTTCCTGTGGTTCGCTCCATCATTCTCACATCAAGGTAAATCATTACTCAAGGTAATTTTCAAAATCCTAATTTCCGACTTTCACCAAAACCTAAATAACACCATATCTTTTATAAATATTCCAGTAAAATATCCTGCTCTACAACACTAAACTTGGAATCTAAAATTGCGTCCTTTAATAGGCCCAATCTTACCCACCTTAGTGTGTAAATAAAGAAAGAATATATATATTTGAGTGCTGCATTTTTTAATATGCGAAAGAAGCTCAAATAATGTCCATTGTCGACAGTAAGGAAAAGGTTAATCGAAAAGGTCGAGAGATAGTAATGTCATAAAATGTTTACACACACACTCACACGCGCACACACACACGCGTACACATATGTACGGGCACGCACACACACATATCTATATATCTACGAATATACATATTTATATATGTATGTATATAAATATGTATGTATGTATGTATGTATACACGTATGTATATATGTATGCATATATTTATATAAGTATATATATGTATATATATATATGTATATGTATGTGTATGTATGCGTGTGTGTTTGTTTGCATACATATAATGTACATGTATATATATATATATATATATATATATATATATATATATATATATATATATATATATATATATATATATATATATGTACATATGTGTGTATGTATTTATATATATATATATATATATATATATATATTATTAAAAAAATGTCAAAAAATTACCAGGAAACTAGCACATTTAAAGAATCAAAGAGATTCAGAAACCGTATCTGTTATCTCAGGGGATTAAAGTACATGTCCACGTTAGTGGTCAACGTCATATATAAAAATGTACTTTAATCCCCTGAGATTGCAGATACTGTTTCTGAATCTCTTTGATTCTTTAAATGTGCTAGCTTCCTGGTAATTAATCGATATTAATTATTATATGACTTTTTGCCATTTTTTAAATAATATATTAACCCTTACTGAGTTCTCATACTGGATATATGCGACGCAGTAAATATTCTCTGCAGACATATTCCTGGAATTAGCGCGCCAAAACGAAGAGTTTTGAATTTTACCATTAAGCTGTAATTAGCAGAACCATATACACGCGCACCTATGGCGGTGGGTAACTTTGTATGGGCTTCTGATGATTATGGTTCCATTACAAATCAGGCTGAAGAGAAATAGACAGTCGGTAAGATTGTTAAATTTGAAACCGGTACCTGTTTAATAATGTTCCTTTTCGGTGATTTTAAATGTCTTGCCCGCTTACGTTTTGGTATCACGCTATATTTCATGTTGAGAACAATTTAGGTCTTTTTAGACACAAGATGTGATCTATTTCTAGCGCATTGAATGTCCACGTTAGTGGTCAACGTCATATATAAAAAAATATATATATATATATACATTCGTATTTCTTTTAGTAAATACATAGCAGCAATAAAGCAATTGATAAACGTTTCAGATATTTCTAGACGGTAATAAATGATGTGGTAAAAGAAACGATGGCAATAAATTAAGAGGAACTTGATGAGAATATAAGAACTAATACAATATAATAAATGAAATGTTAATAGGAACAGCGTAAAACATATTGCTTTCAAAATGTGTTACAAGACTAGCTGTTTTAGGATTATGGGTAGTTCTGTTAAATCGACTCTAATGCTGAAATGGTACTTATTTTATCGTCCCCAAAGCAAGGAAGCCAACGTTGACCTCGGCTGAATTTGAACTCAGAACTTAATGTCGCACAATGGTGAAAATATTACAATGAAGGAAGCTGATAATAGTATTTGCAAAGGACTCGTTAACCCTGGATTTAATGGAACAGTCATCATAACTAACAAGAAAACTATGAGCTGTAACGTATTTCACATTCCAGTATTCTAGGAACAGGATTCCTGCATGGATATCAGAATGTTTCTAGAATGCTTGAATGGTAATTTTCCACTCAGCTGGAACTATGGATTGCAACTGATCTGAACATACTTCCATAGAAATACCGGTTGAATAAGATCGGATTTTCAACCTACTGTTGAACTTAGAATTATTATAATAACGAAATGAAGACACTCTAAAGAGTTTGTATCTTCAACTCTATTCGGTGTCAACACTAGATGGCACATGTAGAGAGAAGCATGTTGAAATGTATGAGCCCTGTCCTATTATTGTACGGAACTGGATATTGTGTGCTTGATATCGGTTATTATTGTCTATAGTTGAGACTGATTTTGTTTTGTATAGGACAGAAAACATCTAAGGTAACACTTAACGTGTTTCCAAGTGTTATCCACAAGACAGCCAGTAATGTAATATATTGGTGATGAGGAATATTCCTCATGCAACATTGAAATGTTGATTAGGGGAACTAAGACTTAAACCCGATTACAATGTCTTAGGAGATCCAACTCTAATTGAAACAAAAATAAACGCATTTAGAAGGTGGAAATATGCTCTAATTCTGACAAAGAGTACCCCTATTAGAAAATGTGTGATACAGAGCTTTTCATTAGTCATTGTGATTAGTTTACTGACAACGCATCATTCACAATGTGAGAAAATTATGCAGATTTTCCGTTGGTTTCGCTAGGATCTGAATTCAAAGTAGACTGTAGGAGAACATAAATCTAGGCTGTCCATGTGACACTGCAAGTCTCAACCATTTCGTTCACGCATCCGTACACACACCCATACATATGTACGATCACGCGCGACCGCACAAACACACACATATGCACAGACACTCATGTATATACACACATGTGTTCGTATGTGTGAGTGTATGTATGATGGCAGGGTTTGTGGTTCTCAGATTTAGACAATATACGAAAACAATTTTTTAAAATTTTATTTTTCTTCAAACAAAATAAAGTTGTTACCGTTAATTGACAACATTACAAGAAAACATTTACATCTTTATCACGTATGAGAGAGTGAAAGAGTATGTACAAGCTATATGTGCGTTGGATGCATGTGTGTGTATGTGTGTGTACGTATGTGTATGTGCATGCGTGTGTGCGTATGTGAATTTTGTACACAGTCTAATGTAAAGTGTTACCTACTTCGTGTTACATTCACGTAGATGGTTGGTGTAAGCGCTAAATAGGACTAGGAGATTCTGAAATACTCTCCGCGTTCCATCAACGCGTTGCGTTTATATTGCGTGTATACATAAAACATTACTCGATATGTTGGTGATTGCAATCAGATATATGTATACGAAACTGGTAGGAGATAATTACTTTTAAACAATGAAGCTATTGCCTATATATTTATACAATTCATTGAGTTTACAAAACAAATTGCTGCGTAAAAATTTACTCGATCGATGTTTGGATTTCATTGTTTCAGTTAGTGATTTTGCAATACGAATCGTGAGTTCAAATACAATCAATGTCGAATAAATTTTGCTAGGAAGAGTCAATAATAAAAGGAAGCAGCATCTTTAAATTTCATGAAAGCTTCAGAATTATATATGGAGTAAAGTGAATCGCTTATTCTCAACCGATGAAGAGTCTCCAATGTGTGCAATATAGTGAACTCTGCTGATGTATCAGTGCTCGTTTATTACAGGTTGACATGGTATATGTTCAAGCAAACAACCAAAATGGTCACTCCAACGTGCGCCAATACACATCCTGATAACCAAATATTAATTAATAATTCATGGGTGAAGATTATTTGGTAGAGACGTTTTAAAGTAACTGGAGACGAAAG
Organism: Octopus bimaculoides; assembly: GCF_046866305.1. Lineage (NCBI taxonomy): Eukaryota > Metazoa > Mollusca > Cephalopoda > Octopoda > Octopodidae > Octopus > Octopus bimaculoides. Next base: position 26,360,033 of record NC_142938.1, on the reverse strand, counting down.
CATGTTGGTTGCGAAGCTGATTCTCTTTTTAAGTAAAAATTCATAAGGGTAATCGTTATATTATCTAGTCTCGATCGGTCTATTCACGGCTTTTATTCACCCCAGGCTTTCTCTTTTAAAATGTCAATAAAATAATTATCAAAAATGCACTGCGTTTGACTTCAAATCGCAATGCTGTTGATTTTTACATTGCCTTCTTACAAGATCGATAGAATAATCTAGAAACAAGTACCTGATCGATGAAGTTAAATACAATTTCAAACCCCCAACCCATATGTGTTTCTTATGGCTATGTTAAAATTATTAATACACAGATGTTTAACTAATATGACCCACACCCCACATGCACAATTTCCACCGTAGCTAATGAAGCAACGCTTTAACATCCTATTTGCACGATTTCTCCAGGCTATTTCATAAATCAATAAGCCATTACAAAAATGTTATTTCCATCTACATAATCATCAATATTCTGACAAGATAAAAATGTAATGCTCATTAAATGAATATGTATGTGTGTGAATGTATGTGTGTTTATGTATTTGTGTACATCTATAAACAGAACTATAGCAAGAGAGATAGAAAAGTGATTAGAGTACATTCCATTCTACTAAATTTACATAAAATAATCTGTATACGTTTGTAATGGTATTTGTTGTGAGAATTTGAAGGTTCATTGCCTTATAGAATCCATTAGTTTTATACGAGACCCACAGTAGTTATATTCTGCTTCCTCTAACAGTTTAGCTAACAACAGCACGAGTCCTGATCTACTCTATCCATCTTGGCGACTATAATTTACAAAGTTGTCTCTAATTTTTTTTTTATTTCTAGTAAACATCATTTGAACATTATAACAATTATAATAATTTATTTGTAGACATTTAATTCATGATATTTATTGCCATGTATATATACACTTGCGTTCGTCTTTTTTCTGAAATTTCTGAATGAACAATATTATGATTATGTGTTCAAATAACATCGAATTCAGTAACATGATCCTAACAGGAGCGGCCAAATCTGGTGACGATCAGTTACTAAAGAATAGAATATAACTTCACCCGAAACGACGTATCCAACAGTCCATATCTCTTGAAGACAATCAGATCATATAAACTAATATATAAGGCAGTGAAACATGTGAAAAGTTAAGTCAGCGTATTTTGGTTTTTAAAATGTCAAGCATTGACCATATTATCACAGAAATGATATTTGCCCGCTTTCAATTATAATTATCCTACAGTTAACAGACATCCCTAATGAATTGGTTAAAACACCAAGGTCGTTACGATGTGAGGAATATTAAGCAGACAATGGTGTTACAATGTAGACAGTGGCAAAGACTGTGACAGCAGTGGCATGTCTAGGACTTAAGACCTTGATGCAGCCAAGCTCCTTAAAGTGTATGGGGCTAAAGGCCGAAACATATACTTGACTGGTGCTCTTTAAAGTTACTACGTTTTCCAAATCCCCTTAGAGTCTCTTATTTTTTTAATGTATATGAAAAGTGTCTTGGTTCAGTCTTAGAAACAAATCACAGGCAATTATAAGTATCAAAACGAATTGCCCGTTAATCCATCAAAAATAAACTTGTGGTACAGATAGAATTCGGTGTGCATGTTTCTGTGTGTAGATAATTTAGACAGAATTATGTAGTGTATATCCAAGTATAGCTACCATTATTAGGCATGGTGACAACTATTTGCTTCCATGAATTGTAAATTTTGTATGTCTAAACCATGCACCATCGTTATAACTCTCTTTAACAGAATGACTACTTATGATCTGTACCCTGCATGCAATACTTACATACGAACTGGAATTCACATATATTCCAAGACAAGTGATTTATGAGCTCACACTATTTGATTATGTATAGTAGTAATGTTTCGGGATCATAAAAGCAATAAATGTTATTTGCATGTACTATTTCATCAATATAAATGTCACGTATAGGTCTGCTATATCTTCCACGAGAACGAAATTATCAAAGTTTATCTGATTATCACAAGAGGATTCTCAGATAATTTCCACGGAAAGTGCTATACATACAAGCAAAAAACGAAAAAACAAAATACATTTTAGGGTTGTGGACTGACTGGATGAATGAAGTTTAGACATTTGGACTTAATTGTTTTAAAGTTATTTCCCCTATTATAACAATGTGTAACAAAATTCGAACGTTCCAGGTTGTCTATGCTACAATAAATATATCTAAAGGGATAGACGTGTTGCTTTGTAATTTGCTTGGAAATGAAGAGGTTCTAGACTCTATGAAAATTCCAACACTACACATATTTTTGTTATACACAAGCTGCGGATTTACCAATCTCTATCAATGGAATTCCCAACCACATTGTTCCTGCTTCAGTCCCACTGCGAGGCATCTTGAATAAGTGTCTTCTACTATAGCCTCGGCCAGACCAAAGCCTTTTGAGTGTATTTGGTAGGCGGAAATTGAACGAAACACGTTCTATCTATATTTGAGTGTATGCGTGCGTGTGTGCGTGTGTATGCATGATTGTGTGTGTGTGGTGTGTGTGTATGTGTGTGTGTGTGTGTGTGTGTGTGTGTGTGTGTGTGTTCTTCTGTATGTATCTGTGCCCCACCACCACTTGAGGACCGGTGTTGGGGAGGGTTCGCAAAAGAGAGTGATAAAATATGTAGCAGTATTTACAAAATATATTTCAACTGTTAAAAAGCAAATTCACTGGAGTTATCGTAGAAATAATTTTTCAGATGGTAAAAAGGTATAAAAACAGAAAAAATTTACATGCATATATATATATATATATATATATAGAGATAGATAGATAGATAGATAGATAGATAGATAGATAGATAGATATGTATACGTATGTTTACATATATATGCGTGCATATATATATGCATGTATATATATATACATATATATATATATATATATATATATATATATATATTTATATATATATATATATATGCATGTATATATATATATATATATATATATATATATATATATATATATATATATATATATATATATATATATAGAGAGAGAGAGAGAGAGAGAGAGAGAGAGAGAGAGAGATGAATGAGTATTAATAGATGAGGGCACGCGTGTGCGTGCGTGTGTGTGTGTAGTTAAAACATGTTCGTTACATATTTAAATTCTAAAGGCAATTTCCTTGCCTGTTACTGTGGAAAAGTTGCACCCAAATAGTAAAAGGTTTTAAAACACTACATGTGCCAAATGTTTCTCTCTAGGCATCTCCCAACCGCGTTTCTAAGGCACTTTAACTTTCCTCAGTAGATGTCGAAAAGAGATAACGCTGGGCAGATTCGAAAGCTGAAAATGTATCGCCTGAACAGTGAATATCAGTGACTGAGTTGGATTCACGGTTGGAATAGATGCAGCAATATCAGTTTTAAACATTGATGAAGAATAAACGAATTTGGATTAGTGAAAGTAACTTTATGACATAATTTATCCTTTAAGTCAAGTTCTCTGAGTTACTTAGGACAAAAAACTCTCTCTCTAATGGTACAAGGTATAGAAAACAAGCTATCTGCCAACTGCTTCTTTCCAGAGAATTACCCGACGCGCTTCTGGCAGTTTATGGTGTCTTTACACCTCTGACCATGAGACAGAATTATGTTATTCACAGTGACTGTAGAGAATATTTCTTGAGAAGTTAAAATATATTAGAAACATAATATATATGCATGAGTCATTTCTGATGCGCGTAAGTATGTGAACAAATAATGGCAAGAAACGTGCTTGTGTCTATACAGAAATACATATGCATATATACAGACACACACATATACAAACATTCATACATATATACATACACGTACAAATACATTCGCATACATACACGCGCGTGCACACTTATACATGCATTTACACCTACGTAAACGTATGTATACACATATAAACCAACCCCTCATAGCCATATTTACAGATGTACAGACACACATACACGTTCCTACACTCACAATATTGATAACATTTCTCATAGCAACGGCCCGACAATAGATAGCAGGATAAATTATATATTGTTCTAACACTTTATTGGTGAAATTTTGGAATTATTTGAATGTGCTATATTTTTTATGTGGGCATCAGCTGTTTTTACAGTTTGATATTTCTATAATTTCTAATAAACATATGTTGAAAAATTTACTACCGGGTTTATAGGTTGCTACATTTCTTATAATAAAACAAGATAATATACATTCTATAATTTTCCGACCCCCTTATAAGAGTAGGCAAAAGATGTATAATTAGGATGTTCTACATATTTGAAGGAATAAACGTGGTTATAATGTCTTAATTCAAATTTAATAGTAGCACCTATATATTCGTACGCATGTTGATGAAAGTTGACTGAACATTTATGAATTATGCTTTCAGGAAGCCACTTATTATTGAAAGGATAACACGATTTCATTCTACAATTACATAATGTTCAAATATTTGTTATTGATATCGTTGTTATTTCATTCATTTTGAATATGTTATTATGATAATTATTATTTAGTCATGACTCTCATCATCATCATCATCATCATCATCATCATCATCATAAGCATCATCATCATCATCATAATAATCATCATCATCATCATTATTGTTTTCATATACACACAACATATTAGACTGTTTGAATAACAAAACAAATCCTAACGTTGACCTACATGTAAACTTAGATGCCAAGAATCATTCTTAGTATCTTAGCTGCCCCTAATATCACTGTTTTCTGGAACTGTACTAAACTAGGTTTATGCCTAGTTCCTCTATCCATCTGTCCAGACTTTTAGGGATAGTTCCAAATGCACCTACTACTGGGATATATTTTACCCGCACCTTCTATAATCTCTGTAGGTCCTGTTACTTTCCTATAGCTAGGTCCTGATACTTTCCTAGTATTTCTATACCTCTCATATCAATTTTTCATCATTTTGTAAAGTCAATTACCTGGCACCTTCTATTTTCTTTATCCACTACTAATAAATCAGGCATTCTAGCTTGTATGTCTGTGTCAGTCTGAATATTGAAGTCCCACAACATCTTGTATTTCTTCCTTTCTAGTACTTTACTAGTTTCAAAATGACTACAAGGTCGCGGCTATGAGTAAATCACGTTTGCGAGTGATTTTCACGCTTTTGGAATCGTCACTTGTCGCTTGAAGACCCACCGCGTCCTGGGTGACCGTAGAGCTCCCAACTGAATGAAAAAATCATGAAAATTCATGAACTGGTCTTATCAACCATTGAAGAACTGGTTGATAAGGCTGGTATGTCCTGGATTCCTGCTAACGAATTTTCAGCAAGGAATTGCAAACGAAAAGGTTGCAACAAGATTTGTGTCACGCTTGCTCAGGGAAGATCATATGCAGTCACGACTGAATGCATGCCGTGAACTGACAGAACAGTTGGAAGTTGATCCAGATCTCTGTTGCTTCGGAATTTGCAGATATGGAAGAGATGAAGTAAAAAGATGACAGAGACGTTAAAAGCATCAGTTCGTAAGAGTTCCAGCACGGCTCCGAACAGTGGAAGACGCGTTTGGACCGATGCATTGCTTCACATAAAGAATACCTTGAAGGAGATAAAAGGGTAAACATGAAAATATAGATGAATAAAATAATATTGCAAAAATCCGGTTCGTCGTAGGTAGCCCTTCACTCGTGTATATATATATATATATATATATATATATATATATATATTTGTAAAAATATGTGACACTTATTCAGTAGCCATGATAAAACTCCGAGTTTCGGATGCCAGGGTTGGGGGTTCCCGCCAACATCTCTTCAGTTATCCAGCCATTGAAAATTCCTTTGAAAAAATATTTATGTATATATTTGTATATATATGAATATATACTGTTGTGTCTGGGGAGAGTCATTTTCTTATTGTGCCTTAAAATTTAGCACAATAAGGCACAATAAGAAAATGACTCTCCCCAGACACAACAGAATATGCTTCAACACACGAAATCACATAAAATATCTTGCAAACCAAATCCAAACACGAAATATGAACTAGCAGGACCACTCCGGATACTCTTCCAGAGTTTCCTTGCAAATGGTAAACTTCCCAAAAAGCTGAAGGAAGGCACCATATGTCCTATCCATAAAGGTGGAAGCAGGGCAGAGGCTGGGAACTACAGGCCCATCTTGCTGAATGAGACCCAGCATGGTTTCCGTCCAGGTAGAAGCTACCTCACGCAGCTCTTGCAGCATTATGACTGGGTCCTGAAGCAGCTACTTGACCATTCAAATGTTGATGTGATATATCTCGACTTTGCAAAAGCCTTTGACAAAGTTGATCATGGCTTGATATGTCACAAGCTGCGAAGCCTTGGCATAGCTGGTAATTTAAGAGAGTGGCTGCATGACTTCCTGAATGGTAAAAGTCAGACAGTTGCAGCCAATTGAGAACTATCTAGGGAAACACAGATATTGAGCGGTGTTCCACAAGGAACTGTTCTGGAGCCACTACTGTTCATAGTGGCCCTTCTGGACATGCCCATGGTCACTCGGAGAGCCACTGTCACTAGCTATGCTGATGACACAAAACTATCTCAGGCAATAAAAAATCCTGATGATATTGTAAGCCTGCAGAATGACCTAAATGCAATATATGAGTGGGCAGAGCAAACTAATATGCAGTTCAATGCAAAAAGATTTCAAGTACTGCGCTACAAGACCACAAGTACCTCCCAACTGGCATACACAGGGCCTGGAGGTACTGCAATCCCAGAACCACAAACAGTAAGAGATCTGGGCATCAACATGTGTAGTGATGCATCATTTCACATGCACATTGTCAAGTTGACAGCAAAGTGCAGACAACTGGCAGGGTGGATACTGAGGATATTCCGTACAAGGGATCAAAAAGTCATGTTGACTCTGTGGAAGACATTTGTTCTGAGCCGCCTAGACTATTGCTCTCAGTTGTGGTCAACACACAGTGTTAAGCGGACAGCAGAACTCGAAGCAATTCAGCGGCACTATACAAAAAAGATCACCACAGTCCAACAGATGAACTACAGGGAGCGACTGAAGGCACTAGGTCTCTACTCCCTGGAGCGCAGGCGGGAGAGATATGTAATAATATACATATGGAAAATACTGGAAGGACTGGTGCCAAACTTTGGCATCAAGTACTACAGGAATGCCCGCACGGGTCACCACTGCATGGTGCCAAAGTTACCGTCCACTGCATCTCACATAAGAACGAGATACTGCAGCAGCCTTGGTTTCAGAGGACCTCAGCTCTTCAATGCCCTGCCAAAACATTTGAGAGACATGCAAGACATGGATGCGGAGATCTTCAAGACAAAACTTGACGCTTTCCTCTCCACGATACCAGACGAACCAATGACTCGTAATGAGACGCAGTTTAGGGCAGCTATGTCAAATTCTCTTATACACCAGATGTGCCAGCAAAACACTTGATTGGACCATGTAAGCTGGGGGAGACGAGCCATGCAAGGAACGTGAAAATCACGGTGGTTCACCAGCATGACCGCAGCCACTTGGCTGAAACACATAAATAATAATATATATATATATATATATATATATATATATATATATATATACACATACATAATTTTTCAAAGTAAACTCTGTAATCGTTACCAATATAGCATAAAATTTCACCTCAAAAAATCTTTAGATTTCTTAAGGATCGATCTCCTTGTTTATATATCCAAATTTATACATTTAAAAAAGAGAAGTTAGCGAATGTAAACAGAGATGATGTCGTATTTAACCGAAAATGGTATAGATTTAAATTTTAATTTGTTCGATCAATTCATTATGTTTTTTTTTTTTGTTTTCTTTTGTTCTAATGAAAATTATTCCTGATGACGTGTGCAGCAACTAATATATTTAACTTATTTTAATAGTTAAATATAGTTATACACAGAAATGTTTACATTGAATGAATACATGGATATATAAACATCGGTGTTAAATCTCTTTTATATATATATATATATATATATATATATATATATATATATATATATATATATATATATATATATATATATATTTGTATATATATATATATATATGCATATATACATGTATATATATATACATATATGCCTCTGTGTGTGTACATAAATGTATTTATGTTCGTATTTATGTATGTAATGATAATTCGCATGTGTATGTTATTTATACTTAATACTTGCCGGTAATTTCAAACGAAAGATATGCTAGTCGAAGTTGTGTGCAATACAGCAGAAAAAATTATCCTTTATACGTTCACAGTGTGTTCATAACATTCTCCGCACATTAATTAACGGAACACCGATATGTCGACATGTTCTGTGAAGTCAACATGAAAACCTGAATTTTTGAGCCTAAACAACCAGTGTCATCATTTATAATGCCAACGATTCTGTTGTCTGTCGACAAATAAAATATCTTTATTTGCAATGTGTGACCAAAGAAAATATTGGCAATTCAATATGGCCGCAGTCGTAGAACTCCAACCTAAGTGGCTATGAAAATATATAACATTAACTGATTTTTTTAGACAACCCATTATTGGAATAATGGGATTAAATAATAGAAGAGACTAGCAAATATAAGGTATTGCTAATGAGGACTATCACAAAATTGTAGCTAAGCTCAACAATGGCGGCCCAGTGTAATTGTCAACAAAAATGCAAGTCTGAGAATTCCACGCGTTAGTGGTGATACATACTGCTTTTATAACTCTACGACCAAATGTGTGTCTTGTTTTGTAATAAGACCGTTATATTTATGGGCATTGTTCTTTCCATTTCTCAAGAATAGAATGATCGCGCCTTGTTTCGAATTCGTCTTGACTGTACCGAGGTTGTTATTTATGATTGAAAACGAACCAAAATTCTTATATCGCCAGAGTTAAATCCTCAAAGTTCTTACTCTCGAAAGGAAAATGTATTTCTGAACAACCCAAAGGCATCCAGTATGATTCTATAATTTATTTAGATTTGACAAATAAAAATATTTATTGCTTAAGAAATCTTTAGAAAGAAATTAAGTAGTTTGAACACAAAAAAATATATATAAAATGAATATCGATTCAGCATCAGCTAAAGACTACATGCATTAATACATATATTAATGATTTCGAGTCATCATATTGTTAAATATATTTATATTGCTATAAATCTGTATATTTCTTCCTCTCTCTCTTAGTTTGTCCTACGTCACTCTATCTCTTTCTCTCCATCTTTGTACATTTTGTGTGTGTGTGTGCGCTTATGTATGTATGTATGTATGTATATATCTATGTATGTATGTATGTATGTATGTGCGTATGTATGTATGTATGTATCTTTCCCCCTTTTTTTTTATCTAGATTAACGTTTGAGTGTCCACATACTTTGCAGCAAGATTGTGAAACAAAGCATTTCATTTCATTTATCGCCCCACAATGTTAAGAAGTTGTTGCAGATTTTTATAATCCCAGATATAATGATCATTTTTTTGTGTATAAATAACGGAGTTGCGTTCTCAAAACCCAAGTTCAATTATACTTTGCTCCAGATGGTTTGTTACATATCCTGTTGTCCCAAGACTGAAAGCTATGATGCTGAAAGTGTATCTTGGATACTGGATTTTCAAACTCTTTATCAGTGGTCAGTAGATGTTATCTTTCTTCTGTATTTTTTTTCTAACGACATTGATGTTCAGAGGTCAGCTGATATCCGCAACAGAGCATATAATTTCCATCTGCTCCCACACAATATTTGGTCTGTTGCATTTTAATTTGGTGACCTGTAATCCTTAATCCATTGGTTCTGACATAGTTACTTTCTTCTGTTAGTGCTTTATTTATTTTTCATCGTGTTCCAGACTGTTCACTGCACCATGCATGCAGGGGTATATAATATATGGAACACAATATATTGCTGTTGGCACCAACGTGGTGTTTCTGTTGTCTGTCGCTGTTTTCTGTCTTTGATGCTTCACTTATTTGTTTAGGATCTTTTACTATTGAAATTTATGGACGTAGCTTTCGAGCGGTGTGTCATAAACATGTCGACATGCCATGCCAAGCTTTTGATATGACCAACTACTTCTACAGTTTGAGTTTTTTGTGCCCAGTATCTATGCACAATTTTCCCAAGGAGTAGTCCATTTGTTTTGTTCTTTTGATAAACAGAATTTAGCAATACCCTGCGGGAAGAGATCTGTATCAGCTCTTATTGCATTTCTCTCCTCGTGTTCATTACTTATCCTATGTAGTTAATTTCATGATCGTAAAATTGGGAAAGGTAGTTACTGGTCTCTTTGCTCTGTTGCATAAGTTCTCACAACGTCAGAATATGTGCTTCATATGACATCAATACAGACTTCACACCGCGTTCACTTTCCTTGCGTGGAAAGTATAGTTTATCTACGTCTCCACTGTTGAACTTTCCCGTAACCCTGAGCAGCTTGCGAGTTCGAGCACCAATCTCATTGAATTATATTATTGAACATCTCACTGGGCAAATATGTAACCGTGAGGACAGTCACTGGAAATGCATTGTTGACAATGCGCTTTTAAGCTTAGAGTTCGGATTATTATTTTACCCTTTTGAAGTGTGTATCATGGTTGACATTCTGATCATGTCTAAGATATTTATAACTTTTCCCAGAATTGTGTTATGAGATACTGTTGTGCTTTGATGTGGTTAATATTTGATCTATAGTGCTTCATTCCGGTAGCTACTGTTATTTGTGCTTAGGTACGACAGGGGATTAAAAGAATCTACGTAGAAGTGTCTGTCTAGAAAATGACCAAAAGTTCTTCACAAGATTTAGGCTCAAAAAGCCGTATCTGAAGTCTTCAAAATCATCTGCACGGAGAAAATATCAGTTCTGTAGAGGAGGATAGAACAGTAGTGTAGGAGTATTTTTCGTCACAGACAAGTGGATTTTGAACCCGGGGCCTTGCAAGCCTTCCAAAGACGGAAGAGCATTGTGGAAAATAAAGGAGAGTATATTTTAGTTTTAAAAAGAACTTTGTTTATCTTAATTTTGAAAAATATAAGTATAAAATAACGCATTATTTATGGTATATCACACTATATATATATATATATATATATATATATATATATATATATATATATATATATATATATATATATATATATATATATATATATATATATATATACAAAATATATATATACCTGTGTGCGTTTGTGCTTGTGTGTTTGTGTGCGTGTGTATGTGATTTGTCTCTGTGCGTATTAACGCATACCCGCTCACACAAGTAAATATATAAAGATACAATAAACAATATTTTTAACGACTCTACTTTTAGGTTGAACGTGAAAATATAATTTGCAAATAATTCTCAGTACTTTCGGAAGTTAGGACTGAGGAACTATTTACTCTTTAATTGTAAATGTAAACTAGCTTCTTATAACAATCATAAAGACAGTAAGTATCGATGAAAGTAACAATCATAATAATGTACAGGAGTCTCTCTGAAGTCTGTTTGCGAGCTGTAGCTTTAATGGTACCCTCCAAATTTTTCCGTAGTTTAATGGATTTGAGTTAGTGAAGCGTTGTCTGAACGCTCATTCAATTGCATTTACTATAAGGAATACAGAGAAAGCAAATGGAAAGATTTACAGAGAAATATCTGCGAAGCACGTGGGTAGTAATGATCTATGTTGGGTAATAAAATGATTACATATGGATTAAAAGAAAGCTAAGACCATGGAAGATAGTAGCAAATCATTGAATAGCCGTCTTCTAAATTTCCTATATTTCAACCATAGTTTAAATATATATTCCATCTAAATTACAACATTGATTTATAGTGGATGCAGTAGTTTAATCAAACTACATAAAGGTTGTTATATTTTTTTAGTTTTGTTTGAGAAGCTTCGTATTAAATTAGGAAAAATATTCAGAAAATATCTTTGAAACAATATTTGATGACGATATGGATTCGAAGCTCCTTAAATCACAACATACTCTTTTTTTAAATGGCCTGCAAGCGTTATATATTGCATTGGAAGCTACACAACATCTTTATATAGAATATATTTTGGTCATGAAAGAGAAATTTTGCTCATAATTCAATTTGGTCAAGTCTATAAAGCGATATACCATTAACAAGAGTGGCTTCGTACTATATTTCGTGTGATAGGGTTGATTATTTAAGTTATTATTGTGAATAGTATATAATCCTTTTCAATTATATGAACAAGGCCAGAAATTTAAAGGCATGGAGCTAGTTGATTACATTGACCCCAGTACTCAAGCGGTGCTTATTTTATCGATCCCAAAACGATGGAAGACAAAATTAATCTCGACAAAATCTGAACTCAGTATGTAAATAAGGACGAAATGGCATCATGCAGATTGTCCAGTGTGCTAACAATTCTGCCCACATAGGGCCCTATATGAATGATATATAATATTCCTGATATCAAGTGTCTTCTGTTAATTGTAATATTTACTCACATGGTACAGCGATCACTCTTGTAAATCCATTATATGCATAAAGCACCTAAGTCTACAATTGTATTGAGAAAGTAAGTTTGTTAAGTGTCTTCAAAAATGTGAGCTGGCTATGAAACTACGATAACTTTTGTGTTAAAATCTGAAAAGATATGACAATATGTGATTGAATTGTTAAGCATTGCCATTAAAATAAAATAAAAAACTCTCTAATTGCGCCCCTTCACAAGAAACTAACTTCAAATCTTATTAGAATCGATTTGGTCGTTTCTGTTAAAGGGGTCTATGTAATTGACTATATCACGCGCTTAAGCCTGCCTAATTTTTTTTAGGTCATATATAAAATCGATATTTGATAATATACTATATTACGTTGTTACAAACGACACGTTAAGAAACATAACTCACAATTTCATATACAGGTATTCAATTATACCACAAATGAACGTGCTGTATCGGTTTTTGATTTTACTATAGAAACTAAGATGAACCCTATATGTTGAATTAACATCCACGAGCATTTTAATTATCCGAAGGTGATAATTCAATTACATATAATATTTCTAGAGAGAAACCATGTTTTTAAAAAGCCCTCACATGGCCTCTTTCTTCGTGTAGTTCATTTATGTTTTATAACTAGATTGAATATTTCCCTCATATTGTTCGTAATTTATCTATATTCAAATACAGGAAACTGTTTATAAATTAAATTACCATACGTTCTCTTTTCATTTCTAGTCGGCATTTCATAAATCCAGATATTATTAGGTTTTATGTATAAGTATATGCATCACAGATTGTTTAGGCTTACAATAGTTATGGACAGTTCGCAATGCTTTATCCTCTATAGAAATGTAATAATTCGACATTCACAGAAAACATATAAAGTTAAGAATAACTATTTTGTTGGTGTAAATGTAAACTTATGTGGAATTTCGCGATACCCGTTAAGAATACATTTATAATATAATAATAAACTTTGCCATAAGGAATTTTTAAATTGAAGCAACACTTCCCAACCCAAATTAAGATTGCACAACACTGACGATATCTGTCTACCAGCCTATACATACATACATACATACATACATACATACATACATACATACATATATATATATATATATATATATATATATATGAATGAATGACGGAAGATGGAATATACGAGAATTTTTATTATTAATCACGACAATTGTTCCCACACATCTAGCATCCATCTCTCAGGGGTGGGATACTTAACAGCTGGTTTACGAGCATCCGGCGGTGCAGATGTGTCTTATTGGGTGATAGATAGATACAACTCGTTAAAATAACACTTCTGCTATGTAGACTGCCATTTTGTAGAATGAAAAGCAGCAAAACGAAGGCAATATCTTCATTTATATAGAAAATCAAAAATAAAACCACAGGTGCAAAAAAGAAACGAACCCGCAATACAGCGAGAGAAGTATTTAAAAATAACCGCTTACAGATATGGATGTAAAAACGTCCTCGTGCAAGTTGCATGGCACGTGCACACTCACTCATACAAGCATCCGATAAAATATAAGCATATGCACACGTGTAGCTTGGGGCATCACGATCACACAGCCAGTCAAATAGCAACTTGGTGTTTATAAGAATGGAGGGATTAGAACTAAACTTAATTCATCCAAACCTTAAAGTAAATTACGTGAACAGTTACTCAAATTCATTCCCGCTGCATTGTGCGAAAGTACATTTATATGTTTGTCGGCATCTTCAGAGTCTTTCAGAAATTGTATTAATGATTGTCTCATTAGTCCACAGAATAGACAGGGATTCCTCGGAAAAAGTCGACATCTTCTGAAAATGATACTGCATGATACTGCCTTACAATGATACTGCCTTACAATGATACTGCCTTACTATGGACCAAGCTATGTTGTACTTAATATCATCTTCCTCCAGTTGACATACAAAATCTGCCAAAGATGTCGAATGCCTGTTATTGATTGTCTTGAAGCTGTTGACATGGTTGCAATAACGATTCTTAAAAGAATCAGCCTTCGGCCCTTCACCTGTGTGCACGGTACATTTATATACAAGATTTGTACTCATATATAGTTCAAATTTACACAGACTCATATATAGTTCAAATTTACACAAACCTATAAGATGAAGACTGGTGAGTGAACAAGAAGCAGGTGCATTAGTTTGACGTTTGGGGTCTATGATCTTCGACAGAAAGGGATGAGAGGAAACCATTGAGAGAGAAGGAAAAAACGCTTAGTGAAAATGATGTGAAGGATGAAAATGACATGATGAAATGACGGGGAAAAAAAGGCAAAGTATAAGAGATATAAAAATTAATGGTGACCCGAGTGTACATGTAAAAATTGTGTGTGCGAGGGTGTATTGTGTGAATGGGTGCGAGGGTGTGCGAATGTAGGTATGTGCAAGCTTAAAATTATGTGTGCCTCTTCGTAGGGCGGCGTGTGTGTGCATGTGTATAAACGAACCAGTATGTGAGTTGTGTTCACTGATATGTGTTCTGGTTGTGTGTATATATCTCGTTTATGATGACATGTTTGGATCAGTGAATTGTTGTAAAATGCTGGTGGCCAAGTCCTCAGAGAATTGTCCAAATAATATTGTGATTGCGATTCCAATTTTTGGTACTAGTAGCGGGTTGTGACCTGGAGTGCTTAACTTTATTTAATGACCAGGCTATATTATTTAACGTTATGTCCTTATTGAAAGTAAAATGACTTGAAGGCGATTTTGGCTTCTAACTTATGATCTAATAACGATATAGCGCATTTACTTGCACTAAAATCAGACATCTTGTTTCTTTTACTGGTAAATTTTTTGTATTAAACACGCCAATCTGTATATTCTAAAACATTATTCTTTAGTCAGGAAGGAATTCAGTCTCCGTGACCTTTCACCGGGGCTCCCAGGTTGGTGAGAAGAAGTTATCCTGAAATCGGAAACTTGTGGCCCAAGAGTCTACAACAGAACGTACTTCGCTAATAAAGGACACATGCGCTGATGTTAAGCCAACATCTTACCATAAAAATATGAGAGCTTGCTGAAAAGTTCCTGACGTTAAGAGTGTTGTGAAAGGCTGGAGGCTTAACCTTCCGAGTTCTTTTACAGAGCTTAGAAAAACTGAAGGGATGCTACCATAAGTGTATGAATCTGAGATGGGAATATGTTGAATAAAATCATAATTAACTGATCATCCTTATTTTCTCTTACCCAAGGTATGGTACTTTTCAGTACCCACCTTGTAGGGATTGAACTCAAAACGCAAAGAGCCGAGAGACAGAAAAAAGTACTGCCAGAGATTTGCTTCAATGTTCTTAGATTTCTGCCAATGTAATAATCTGAATTCGTACTCTTTTATCGACAAAGGAAAAGATTTGGAGCTCCACATATCATGAGAAAATACTAAAAAAAACTACAAAACACATTGCTCATTACGCTAATTCGCTGTAATCTATTTACAGTTCGGTGAACTTCACCTACATTACTTGCATAGGGATATATATTTTATAGGAAAATTAGTAAATGATTTGTATCATACTGCATTCTTTCCAGATTTTGTGGTAGTTACTGTATCAAATCAAAATTACATCAAACAATGAGCTGGCTCATCTCTAAGCCATGTATTATAAACTTATTGTTAACTTATAACAGAATATGTTTACATAATAGAAGCTATGATGTCACATTTAAAAGTCATGCAAACATATGAGGGATAAATTTCAATGTGAACTTATGTAATCCAAACTTTGAGGGTAGCTACTTTCAAAAATCATTCAATTTGAAATTTCATGATGCGAAGAATTAATGGCGCTTTTCGAAATGCTCGACTGTTCTAAATGACATTCTTTCAGTTAGATTTCAATTTCCTGTTCTAGATATTCATTATCGATTTGATTTATATTGATTGACCTCGATAATGCTGTGAATGGAACACAATTCCTGTCGGCTTTCTGTATATATATATATATATATATATATATATATATATATATATATATATATATATATATATATAAACAAAAGTACTGTGAAAGAATTTAGGAATATCACGAAGAATGTATGTGTCTGTATGTATAACATATATATGTATGTTTGTATATATATATATATATATATATATATATATATGTGTGTGTGTGTGTGTGTGTGTGTGTGTGTGTATTTAAAATACAGAGATGCCTATAATAGGACATCTAACCCACTAGAAAGAGCAGCAAAAAACTCTATACCACAAAAATAGGGATAATTTCGAAAGAGAATGAAAAATAGTATAGACTGGTAAAAGTTTTTACTTTTCATTCTCTTTTGAAATTATCCCTATTTTTGTGGTATAGAGTTTTTTTCTGCTCTTTCTAGCGGGTTAGATGTCCTATTATAGGCATCTCTGTATTTTAAATGAATAATATATATATAGTCTATTGACTAATTTTTATTCTCGCTGGACCACTGGTGGTAAATTAAATTTCAAAATTTTTTTCTTTTGCTGCCCTATGATTTATTAATAATGATAATATATTTTTTGGCTAATTTCTGAAGGAAAATCGGCATTTGTTTTATATTTACTGCCGATAAGTTAAATCGCACATGCGCGGTAAATTTTGAAAAATTAAGCATGTGAACACAAGTCGTGTTTTCCTATGACTCGTGTTTACACGCTGTCCCGGTACTCTGCTGAAGATAGTCCCCGAGCAAGATATATTTTTATCTTGCTAAATAACTTAATAATGATTATATATATATGTATATATATATAAGCAATGTTAATTCTCTAAATGAAGTATTAACAGTAACTGCACGATAAAGTGTAGTATATTGCCACTTAAGTGTGGCTGACCCCTAGGGGTGGATGTTACTGTTGCTTTTAGCCCCAGGAGGACATCTCCTCCAGCTGGCTTATCGACACACTACTGTGTCCTGTTTGCCAAGGGAAGTTGGCAAACAGGACACAGTAGTGTGTCGATAAGCCAGCTGGAGGAGATGTCCTCCTGGGGCTAAAAGCAACAGTAACATCCACCCCTAGGGGTCAGCCACACTTAAGTGGCAATATACTACACTTTATATATATATATATATATATATATATATACACATACATATGTATACATATATATACATAAATATATATATATGCACATATATATGTATATATATATAGGATATATATATAAATATATACCCATACATGGTATATATAATAACGTCTATGGATATATGCAGCACATATATACATAATTATACATTATACATAAACATATATGTGGGTGTATGTGTATATAAAAACAGTATATATAGATATATATGTATGTATATATATATATATATATATATATATATATATATATATATATATATATATATATATATATATATATATATATATATATACATATATATGCGTGTGTATGTATATATGGTGTAGGATATAGTTCAAATTTTCACGGTGAGACATGTTCACAAACAATAGGCACATACATTCTTTTGTATTTCACTGGTATTATGAATGTCGTGTCTCACGAAATATTCTCATTTCAAGTTTTACTATAGTACATTCCCTAGAGCTTACAGGATGATCCACTTGAAGAGGATTCACACCACTATTACTACTACTACTACTACTACTACTACTACTACTACTACTACTACTACTACTACTACTACTACTACTATTTAATATATACAAGACACTGTTTTGACTTAGACTTTTGAAAACTCGAATTTGAATAAACGAGACGATTTAGAACATAATGCACAATTACCATTATCCATTCTTAGTGTAATTTCAGTTGCATTGTACAATCAGTATATATTCGAAAATAGAGTTTAGAATTGGTACAGATCCATACATCTATTCTAGGTTATAGCTGACAGATTTTATCATATTTACAATTAAGCAATATCAATGCAACATTTGAGTTAGCGGGAGATAGATCATATATATATGTATAAATATATATATATGTGTGTGTGTATGTGTGTGGTGGGTAAGGGTGGCTGTGTGTCAGTGGGTTTGTGCTTGTGTGGATGAATTGGTGTGTTTGTGGGTGTGTGTAGAAAGTTGAAAAGGAACACACGAGTTAATATATATATGAGGGAAATGAGACAAAGTAGAAAATGGTAAAATAATTTTATCATGGAAAACATTTTAGAACTGGTTTCAGTCTGAAAAAAAATTCAACTGTGGAAAAATTAAAAAGAATATTTTCATAGTTTTCAAATCCAAGTGATATTATCATTTTTTATGCCTGTCTGTCTTTTGTACTATATATATATATATATATATATATATATATATATATATATATATATATATATATATATATATATATATATATATATATATATATATATATATATATATATATATATATATATATATACATATATATATATATATGTATATATTTATATGTACATATATATATATGTATATATATATACATATTTATGTACATGTATATATGTATATATATACATATATATGTACATATATATATGTATATATATACATATATAGGCGCAGGAGTGGCTGTGCGGTAAGAAGCTTGCTTCCCACTGCATGGTTCCGGTTTCAGTTCCTCTGCGTGGTATCTTGGGCAAATGTTTTCTACTATGGTGTCGGGCCGACGAAAGCCTTGTGAATAGATTTGGTTGACGGAAACTGAAAGAAACCTGTAGTAATATATATATATATATATATATATATATATATATATATATATATATATATATATATATATATATATATATATATATATATATATCTATATATATATATATATATATATATATATATATATATATATATATATATATATATATATATATATATATATATATATATATATATATATATATATATATATATATATATATATATATATATATATATATATATATATATATATATATATATATATATATATATATATATATATATATATATATATATATATATAGTGAAGACTCATGGCTCAGTGGCTAGAGAGTCGAGCTTTCGATCGTGAGGGTTTGCGGTCGAATCCCGGACCGAGCTGCATGTTGTGTTCTTGAGCAAGACACTTAATTTCACAATGCTCCAGTTCACTCAGCTGTAGAAATGGGTTGCGACATCACAGGTGCCAAGCTGTATCGGCATTTGCCTTTCCCTTGGATAACACTGTTGACGTGGAGAGTATACGCCGTCATGCATGGGTTACTGCTGGTATTCCATAAACAAACTTGCCCGGACTTTTACCTGAGTGGGTAAGTTTCTAGGTGCAATCTCATGGTCAGTCATGACAGAAGGGAGAGTCTCAGCATATATATATATATATATATATATATATATATATATATATATATATATATATATATATATATACGTGAGTATTTGTAATTTGGGTCTCAGTTTGTCCTCCCACCATCGCTTGACAACCGATATTGGTGTGTGTACGTCATTAGCGTTTCGGCAAAAACTAACCGATCGAATAAGTACTAAGAATATGCCCTAGAGTCACGCAGTCAAACGACTAAAACAAGAAAATAATATATATACACACACGCATATATATAAATACACACACACACACGCGCACAAGGAAAATAGGGATGAAAACATTCAATCTTTCACTGGCTCCACTATTAGTACCGAATTTTTTAGAGAAAAATTTTACAATTGAGATGGGTATATATTAAATCTTTAAAAATGAATAGAAAATAGATATATATAATTGTCAATTCAAAAATTAAAATATATTAACTTTATATCATGTTATATTCGTATAATAATGAAATATAATAAATAATAAGTATTAAATACAAATTACATACAATTTTTTCAATTCTTACCCATAATAAAATCATAAAAATTCATTGTTTGTGGGTACGAATCTCTTCAGTGTAATTTTTTATATATGACGATTAAGAGATTTATGTTTTCGAGCTTGAGCGTCGATAATTAAAAACAAAAACAATGATAACATTTTTTTTAAATATGAAAAATAAACTAATATAATGGTCATAAAATATATTTGTATACCATTAGGTATTTTAATCTAAATATGTTTTTGCGCACTTATTTCATTAAATTACTACAAACAATATTATTAAAATATCTTTAAAAATATTTGTATAACAAAGAACAATACCCCTTTCATTTGCTCATATTATAAAAAAAAATACAGGTTATTATAATTACAAAACGCTATTTATCTATGGTTGAATAGCAAAATGATAAATTTATAATAGTTTATAATCTCTAGTCCAATAGCAAATAATATTATAAACTATATTGCATTAATTATTTATAATATCCATTACTAAACATCAAAGATTAATAATTAAAAATTATGTAGTTTATACAAGAAAGAAACTTTCTAAAAAATATTATCATAACAACGTTATTATCTTAAAATTTAAATAAACGCTGAATTAACCAATTATCTAAATAAAAAATTAATTATAATGAGTTCCTCAATGTCCTTTTCATGATTACTCATTACCCCATCCTGAAAAAAAATAAGGCTAAAATTAAAATTAAAAGATTTTTGAAAAGAAATATCTAATTGTAGTGTTTAAATGCACTTATACTTAGGAAGAATAGACGGGACATAATTTCAGAAAAAGTAAGTTGCAAAGAATGCTTTTAATATGGTGTACAGTTGTTTGTGTAAGAATAATTTTTATCTATACTAACTTTTACACACATAAAAAAAAAAAACTTCTTATTCCTCAAGGGATATAATTCACTTTAAATCAATATGTTCATAATTTAATGCACTCATAATCACGAATAGAACAATATAATAATAGAAATGTATAATATTTACAATAGGCTCTACTTCAAAATTTAATTTAATTTGATATAATTACTTTCAAGATCATTGAACATAAAACAACATAACATTAAAATATACTAATGACTTCAATATCATTATCATAATTACTCTTTTCCTGTACTATATTTACTGAGTTTATAATAGCAATATGTCATACCGTAATGCTTATAATATTCACACATACTCACACACACACATATATATACATATATATATATAGATATATATAATAACTATAGACACACAAACATGCATACATTGATTCATATGCAATATATACACACATGTACACATACATAGATGCATATATATATATATAAGGATACCGCAATGAGATAAAAAAAACCAAGGCTGTGTATAATATAGAACAGTTATAGATAGTAGGTCCTACAGCTGTTTCCAGAATATTTATTATATCCCTTCATCGGAGAACTTGCTCAGCATTACCTGAAACCTCTGGGTCTAAATGACACCACTTTCGCTCATAACATATACATATATATATATATATATATATATATATATATATATATATATATATATATATATATATATATATATATATATATATATATATATATATATACATATATATGTATAGGGAGAAAGAGAGAGAGAGAGAGAGAGAGAGAGAGACATATATATATATATATATATATATATATATATATATATATACACATATATGTATAGGGAGAGAGAGAGAGAGAGAGAGAGAGAGAGAGAGAGACATATATATATATACATATATACACATAGCAATACATAATACAAATCAGTATTTGTTTAGCCAAATGAATAAAAATATTTATAGATAATTAACAAAGATGAGTGAAATTAAGTAGACCTTCTGGACCCCAACTGAAGAGGCAATTGGGTGCGAATGATCTGCGTTTTTGTTTTGTCCTGTTTGTCGTTGTCGTGCTATCGTCCTTATTTCCGCATGTTCATTTTTTGCGGTTTTCCGTTTCCGTTTGTTGTAATTTATCTCTCTACAAAACGAGAAGTTGCAATATGGAACAGTCATTATGGAACAGTTATTATGGAACAGTCATTTGAACGAGTTTTTTATTTAGTTATCATACGACGAAACAATTGTTGTGATTAATAATATATTCTCGTATATTCCATCTTTTGTCTTTCATTTGTTATTTACAGGTAAATATATATATATATATATAAATGTGTGTATGTATGTATGTATGTATGTATGTATGTATGTATAATGAATACCTCTATAAAATAAAAGTAAACTAAATAAGATATAAATTGACAACTATTTAAGATAATTATAGCTAATATAGAATTATAATACAATATAATGGAATTTAAGTAAACGTTATTATAGAATAATTTACTCACAGTATACTTTTAGATAAATAAATATTTAGTATTATATTACTTAATAAAATATTGATAATGCATAGATGATTCCAATCAATGTACTAAATAATAGAGATAGTAGAGGTGTACATACATATACATACACATATAGACACATGTATATATATACATATAAACTTACATACATACCTCTACATATATACAGATATATATATATATATATATATATATATATATATATATATATATATATATATATACATATTTGTTTTGCAAGATTTTTTATGTGAAATCGTGTGTTGAAACAGATGTTGTTGTACTTGGGGATGGTCATATTGCCAGTTTAGCCAATAAAAACACACGCACTGTATATTTGGTGTTAATTTTTTTTTTCAGCTTTATATTACATTAATCTTAATCTTAATCTTATTTCGGCCAGAGTTCTTTCGTCACACTTCTGTGACCTCATCAGTTGTCCTTTGTTTCCTTCTTTCTTATGTGTGTCTCACCTTGCTAACTATCAGCCATTTTGTATTTTGTATTCCTATTGTATGTGTCTACGCATGCGTGTCCTTCAATGTGTCTGTGTCTTTTGTAAGTGCATGTGTGTATGGGGAGTGTCTGTATCACCTATATTCTCTGTTAATACGTGTTCATTTGTATTAGTTTTTATTTATTTATATGTTCATGTGTGTGTGTGTGTGTGTGTTTTTTTTTTTTTTTTTTTTTTTAATGTGTTTAATTAAATTTTGTTAACGTATGTAGTATTTAATTCCATTTGTTTATCTATGTATTGTATTATACTTTGTTCCTATTATTGGTTTATGGGTAACATGTTGTCACATGCTGTGGTTTGTTAGTGGCGTATGTTAGTGTTCCATTCTAGTTTCCTATTCAGGCTAGGTTTCCCTTCTATTATGTGTGTAGCTTCAGTAATTTGTCTAAGTGCTGCATCACTGCTATGTGTAGATAAGATTTTAATTTCTATGTTGTTGATTGAGCCTCTATGTTCTTGCTCAGCGTGCTGGTACAGAACTGATGAGTTCTTCCCTTCCTTAAGTTCCCTCCAATGTACGTTTGCCCGCTCCCCTATACTCCTTGCTGTTTCGCCTACATATGTCGTTGTCTTATTTCTGCATCGTCCCTCTGTACATCTTATACTATAGACCACATTTCTGGTTTTGCAGTTCGTTTGTGGGCTAAATCTACATACGATACAGTTCCTATCAGTGCAGGGGGTTCTACTGAAAGGGTATGTTCTACTGATAAGGGATTTGATAGGGTTGCCTGGCCTTTCAACAACCTTAATTCTTAGCTCAAGTTTGTCTAGGGCCCTTCTAAAGCGGTACGCCAGTTCGCCTCTAGGGGTGGTGTCGACGAACATGACGCTTTGGTACTTGTGGCTATTGTACCATGAGCTTGCCTTCCCTATTTTCTTCTTAGTTCTTTCTATGGTGTTCCATGATTTGCTCCTATAGAGTGGGCAAATCCCATTCCTATCGTTGCGTTTGATTGTTTCAAACTTCTTCATAGCTCCTTTGTAAACCCTGATCCTTTCTTTATGGCTGTAACCCGAGAACTGCATGCGGTGGACGAAATGTTGTATATGTCTCTTTAATTCTGTAGGGTCGCAGATGCAGGAGACATTTCGCATTACTCTGACGAGGTCTGCCATCAATATGTTGAATTTGGCATTGTCCGCAATAGCCGAGTTCCGGTGGGTCAGGTACTTGGAGGCCATAGGTTTTGTATAGTGTGAATGGAGGATTCTGGTTTTATTGTTCTTAGTTTCTAGCCAGAGTTCAGTATCTAATACAGGTAATCTATGGTTAGGGTGTTTGGTAGGGTAGTCTATCGTAACTCTAATACTCTGGTGGATGGAGTTAGCTATTTGCTGGATGCTCTCCATAGTCTTAGTTTCTATTTCTATTTCAGGGGTACTCTCTTGTGGGGGTGTCTTTACCACTAAGTTGATATCATCGACATATCGAGAGTACACATTCACGAGTATGGAGTTCTGTGTCAGGCGTTCCTTAAGCCTTCTGTCCCACCATACCATGAAAAGATTGGCCACATCACCGGCGATACTAACCCCGATGGCTGCCCCCTCGTCCTGGGCGTATAATTT
>NC_142938.1:26322750-26330250 GCF_046866305.1 Octopus bimaculoides | reverse complement strand
TGTATGTATAATATACATATACACACACACACACACACACACACACACATATATATATATATATATATATATATATATATATATATATATATAGATAGATAGATAGATAGATAGATAGATAGACGCGCATACGTACTTTGGTACATGTGCTTTTGCATGTGTACTTGCGGACGAGGGGAAGTTCGTAACTTCGTGTATTCATGCTCATGTTTCCTTTATGATATGCGAATTATAGTGTATATTGTTTTGATTGCCAAGACGAGCATTCAGTTGTTCAATTTACCCAACTACTTAGTTTTCATTAATAAGGATGTTGTTATTGAACAAGTATTCAAACATAGGTTTGAGCTAACGTAATTCTCAAACGAAATCAAAATGACATATGTAACTAGAGAAACTTCTAACAAGAAGTTATTGCTTCATCTCGTGCGGCGAGCATTTTATGGACTTCCTTCTATACATTTTCAGTGACAAGGCTTGGATTTAGATGACAGTAAATCAAAAGCCACTTGCTTAAAGTATCGCACACTATGACTTGTCGGGAACACTTGTAATTGTAACGTTATCGTTTTCAACGATTAGCCATGATTTGCGCACATTAAAAAGGTGTACATACACACTTGCACGCACACACATACGTGTGTATTCAAATAGGCATCTGCGTACACATACATATATACTCACATACACACAAATCAGACAGACAAGCACACACACACATATCCGCAGTTATATTTAATTACACTTACATATGTATATTCCTTTATACATATACACACATATGCATTTTTTATATCCATATATATACATATACATATATATATATATATATATATATATATATATATATATATATAGAGAGAGAGAGAGAGAGAGAGAGAGAGAGAGAGAGGGGCGGATACATATATATATATACATACTTACATATATATCTATACATATATATATATATATATATATATATATATATATATATATATATATATATATATATATATATATATATATATATATATATATATATATATATATATACATACATATATACATACATATAGACACACACACATAAAATTGTTTCAAAGTTACAACCAACTGGGAGCAGTTATAGAATTATCTTTGTGTGTGCGTATGAATATATTCGCACCTGTATGTGTGTAGCCATCTCAGAAGATGTAATGCACAGTTTAATGAATTGCCATTGCTTGATTCTAATTTCATTTGTTATGCAATCGATCAAATCCACGTAGACAATAATCTTTATTGATTACAATCTATAGTAAAAGTATATGGGACTGTACAAAATGTTTTATATAAGAGAGATAGAAAGACTATCATATGTTTAATCGCTTCATCAAAGTCAGTTGGATGTCATGTAATGTTCATTGGAATCGTAAGTTTCAGTTCGTAAGATGGTGATTCGAAATTTCGACGCGATCCATCTAGCGATTCTTGCTTCTGGTTTTAATAAAACAAATAGCAAATCTTAATGGAGATCTATAATATTGACTGTTTACCTTCTCACGGAAAAAAATGTAGCCAAAGGTTTATTTCGTATAATTGGCAAGCTACTAAAATAAATAATATTTTGTTATATTTTTTTACTATTTGATTTTAAATTCCGTGGGATTTGAACGAGAGTAATATAAAAGTATTGTGGCGTACATTTCTTTAGAAATATGCCTGTGGAATAGGGGTTGAAGCAGCTTTACTTGGTTCGTGGCAGGAGGCCTTGACTGAATCAATGTACAATGAAGCAAGTAAATAGTGTTTGAGATAGATTATGAGCTGTGACACCATACAGAGTTGGTGATTCGTATGGCCACAGGGTTGTTTGGTTTACTGCACAATACAAGTATCACAGCCAGATATATTGGCATTATTTTGATACTTGTCTTATTGTTAAATCTGCAGTTAAGAACAGGTGAAGGTATCTTATAAAAATGTTGTTTTGTGGACCCTACATAATGATCTGGTTTGATGGCTCCGGATATTCAGAATTCTATCCTGAGTTATATGTACACGAATATCATTCAGACTTAATGCTCAATCAGAACGTTTCATACACAGAGGTAACTAGCACTTCAAGTATTCTGCATAGAAGTTAGAATTCAAAGGAAACCATAACGAATAACCACAATCTGAGCCTAAAATGCGACAACAGATTTCATGCTCGTAGATGCAACATTGTGTTTTCAGAAATCAGTATAAATTACAGCCATAGGAATAACTATAATGGAAATACAAAGGACTTGAATCGCCTCATACATAAATATTCCCACTTCAAAATTGATGCATTAGGGGCCTTATAGGTTTAGTTCACCAGCAGTGTACGAATTAGAAAATCCGTCAGCTGAACCATTCCAAACGACTTTCAGTGGTGAAGAAGAAATGGAGACTGGAGATTGCCATGTATACACCAGGGACAATAACGATATAAAGAAAGGACAGAAGAAAAAAATTGATTCTACATTAATGGTAAAGATGATGGTGCTAGTCTTTTAATCATTTCTTTCTTTACATACTGGACTGTGTGAGGTTTCTAAATCGCTCTAGTTATCAAGAAAATCTTAACAATACCGCTGTATTTCTGATACAGAACAGGAAATAGAAGTCTATATAAGTTTTAGGTCACATTTGGTGCCATGTATCCTAACAGTCATTTTCCCATATTGATTTTCTTGTTTTCATGACCTAATAATATTTGGTAAAAATTTATATACATTCGAAAGGCGGAGACTTGGCAGAATCATTATCGTGCCGGGCAGAATGCTTAGCAGCATTTCGTCTGTCTTTTCTATCAGAGTTCGAATTCTGTCGTGATTGACTTTGCCTTTCATCCTTTCGGGGTCGATGAAATGAGCACTAGTTACATAGAGGGGCCGATTTAATTGACTAGTATTGTCATTTCCACTGAAACTCAGGCCTTGTGCCTATTCATTTACTTGTTTCAGTCATTTGACTGCGGTCAAGCTGGAGCACCGCCTTAAAATGTATTAGTCGAAGAAATCGACTACACGACTTATTCTTTGTAAGATTAGTATTTATTCTAGCCTCTCTTTTACCGAACCGCTAAGTTACGGGTACATAAACACACCAGTGTCGGTTGTCAAGCGATGGCGGTGGGACAAGCACAGGCACACATACATATATACATATATACAGGGGTTGGGCAAATTAATCGGAACACGTGTTAAATTCAATGAATATTTATTTAATATGGAGTTCGTCCTCCTTTCGCTTTCTCAACAGCTTCGATCCGTCTAGGAATTGATTTATACAGCTTCCTGACTTCATTGAGAGGAATTGTGAGTTATTCTTCCTGGAAAACTTGCTTCAGCTGTTGCAAGCACGACGGTGGAGTGTAACTACATCTAACTTGTCGCTCCAAGATGCACCAAAGGTGTTCAATAATATTACGGTCTGGAGATTGAGGGAGTCACTCTATGTGTTGTAGCTCACAACTATGCTCTTCATACCAATTCTTAACCACATGAGAGGTGTATGTATTGTAGCATTATCAACCTGGAAGCTACACTCACCATCAAGGAATAATGTCTGGACAATGGGAATAACATGATTTCCCAAAATATTCACATAATCACTGCTGCTGATTCTACCATGCAGGGAAATGATTCGACCAAGAGAATTCCAAGAAATGGCTGCCAAAACCATTGCAGACCCTCCACCGTGCTTCACTGTAGGAAGAAGGCAGTCAGGATTAAAAGCTTTCCGGGCTGCCTCCACACATAAATTCGCCCTGCACTGCGGAAACGAGAATCAATGGACTTGTCGGAGAATATTATTTGCTTCCATCGGTCTATCGACCAGTCCTCGTGATCTCTGCACTAGTTCAGCCATTCTGAATGTTTTGATGAGAAAGCAGAGATTTCTTGATAGCGGCTCTTCCACGATATCCAGTTTCACAGCAAACAGTTTTGGTCGAAACTGGACCAGTCAGATGTTGATTCAACCTTGTAGTCATTGTAGAGGCAGTTGTCTGGTGATTTTTAATCACAGTGCGATTCAACATTCGTCAGTTTCTTTCAGTGAACTTGGAAGTCCTGCCAGACTTATTGCTCCTACTTGAGCTTTTAACTTGCTTCTCAAACTCACTCATGTTCCTTGATATAGTAGCTCTCGAGCAACCAAGCTGAGCTGTTCTGGTGACGGCAGCTCCGGCCATTCGAGCACCAACCATTTGCGCTATTCGAACTCAGTGAGGTCACGCATGTCAGCTTAATTTATACTACGATCTGAAAAAGAGAGAGAAATAATCATTAAATTATATAAATATACAACATGCTTCTTTCAGTTTCCATCAAAGAAGTCGGCTCACAAGGTTTTGGTCGGCCTGAGGCTATGTTAGAAGACACTTGTCCTGGGGCTGGAAAGCAAACTTCTAACCACATACCACGGAATTTATATATCATCATTGTCTCAACTATCCATGAATTCTTTAAAACAATGTCATACAAGTAATTTCTTTTAATATTCATGCTACTTATAAACATATTCTCCTTGTTTCATATATGAGTCTTCTACGACTTAAATTTCATGCAAGGAGCAGTTTATTATAATTGCGCCTCTCTTACACATTTTTGCCGGTTGGTGTTCGATTTCTTTTACCTATCATGGCATCCAGTATATGTTCCACTGTGAAATCACCCTATTCTTATCGTGGCATATGATATAATTTTCATTTGTTCGCTACATTAATTCATTTTCATATTCCTAAAATATGTTTGAAACTTTCCGTTTGTAGTCCTATTAATAGTTGTTTTTTTTTTCTATAATCTTAAAGTTTTTCTCTTGAAATAATTTTGTTTTGTTTCAATACATTTTTTTGTCTTCTTCACGAATAATATTTCACCTGTTAAGCTAATAGATTCTTTTGTCAATATCGTAATTGTTATTTTAAGATTACGATTGTTCTGAATTTTAAGATTTCTGAGTAACATTGTTTGAAGATGCCATTGCTGTGTTTCAGTTTAGGTGTCACTTACACTATTTGAATTCTTTAACCACGACGTATTTTTCCCAAACGTGATCCCTTTTAATGTTTCTTGTTTCAACCATTATTTCAACAGCAAACAGCTCTACTTACCCTATACGCAGCGGGTGTATGTTTCTCTTTTAAAGCTCCCATTTCTATCACTTGTATTTACTTCTCAAGGAAATTTAATGCAAGCTTTTCCAGCAAGAAAGAACTTCAATATATACGTTGTATGATACTTTGCTAGTTTATTGTCCTTCAATATTTACTGATATCATATCTGGAAACTTTCGCTTTATTTCCTATCTTGTTTTATGACGTGTATTTCTTGGAAAATATTGTCAATGCTCCTCGGTGACTTCATTCCTTTATATGAAATTAGAATTTTCGTTTGGCAGTGAACATAGCTTTCAAATTCTCTAGGTATTTGTTTGGAAGCTGTGTCATCTAACCTGTATATCTTAAGCTTCTAGATCCTTATAGAGTGTTGTCTGTGGAAATGACATTCTCGAATTCTTTGCGCTTATAACTTTTTGGATATTCAAGAATGGTATCACATGATTCCTTCTTAAACGACAGCACTAGAATATTCACAAATCTACTATCATTTCTGCAATGTTCGAAGTGTTTTTATTATTTCGTTTCTATTTACTTTCAATTCAATGCACTGCAACCATGCTGGACTATTGCCTTCAAAGATTTAGCCGAACAAGTTTACCTTGGTACAAATCTTAGAACCGATACATTACCTGTCGTATGTTTTTGACGAACTGCTATGTAAGCAGATGCTAACAGACATAACCGATTGTTAAACTGCGTTTGTGTTAAACAAACACAAACACACACACTCACAAACACACACACTCACAAACACACACGTGCACACACACGCAGGCACACATACACACACACGCACGCACACGTGGGTGTGTGTATGTGTGTGTGTGTGAGTGTGTGTGTGTGGGGGGGGGGGGTGTTTCAGTTTCAGTTTCTCATATTCATTTATTTGGTAGGCCCCATTCTGTTGCTGAATCGTTAATGCCATGCTGTGGGACTGATCACGAAACCACTTTTGCGAAGTGGAATTCTTAACCATACAACCATGCTTGCGTCTTCGTCAACATATTTCCAATTTTAAATAGATATTGTCTTTTTTTTTGTTATGGCCGGAGGATTTTTATAATTTCTGGTGTAAGTAGTGTAAGTAATCTAAGAACATGCAACACAAGTAATACCGAGATCGTACGGTAGAGAAAACAATATCTTGGGCAATTTTGAAAAGATTTGCTTTATTTAATAGAAGGTGATGAAGTGCATACAGTTTCGGTTATTTATTCATTTTATATTTTCTCAAAAGTGCGTGGACTATTTGAAAACAGCTACTGAAGCCGTATGGGGCATTATTGAAAAATGAAATTATATTCAATTGGCAAACTTCGTGACTACTATTTCCGAGTGAAACATCGCTGCATGTTCCTTTATATTCCCATTCGTTGTTGTTTTGTACTTCGCTTATGAAAGTTAGGTTGCTTGTGTTTATTGGGCATCTATGGCAAGCTACTGAAGACTGGAAAGAAATGACAGACTATTCTCAAGGTAATGATAGAAACTGACGAGAATTAGATAGTTAACATGAGAAAATACAGATATGTAAAATAGCTACAAAAGATTCGTCTCCGCAGGATGAAAAGACGTTCACGGACAAGAGACTGCGATACAACATCGTATGTATGTGTGTAGATTTATATGTCGAAATATCGAATTAAGAAATTCATCCTGATTATCATTATCTTCTTTTTCTACTGCTTCTTTTTCTTTCTTCGTCTTCTTCTTCTTCTTCTTCTTCTTCTTCTTCTTCTTCTTCTTCTTCTTCTTCTTCTTCTTCTTCTTCTTCTTCTTCTTCTTCTTCTTCTACTTTTCCCTCTTTCTGATCATCTTCTTTTTCTTCTTCTTCATATTATTATTATTATTATTATTATTATTAGTATTATTATTATTATTATTATTATTATTTTCTCTCTATCACTGGTTTTGTTGGAGCTCCTAGAGTCTTACATGCGTGACGGGTTTACTGTCTGCACCCTACGGTACCATGCTATTCGTTCTTTTCAGCTATCTAATACTTTCCTGATTATTCTGGCCATGCCAGGGAAGGCAAACCTTTGTAACAGTTCTACTGGGCACTTTATTCCAATTTCCGTTATATTCCTCTTGATACCTTCTCATACTCTACCCAAGGACCCAACAATAATTGGCACTATCTTCACATGTTTCATTTTCCAGCCAAAATATTTCGTACATAAGGAGCTTGTATCTATCTACCTTTTCGCCTTCTTTCTTGACTATTCGAGGATGAAAGTGGCATGGAACATCAAGTATATAGCATATGTGGTGTACCTTGTCCACCACCACTATGTCTAGTCTGTTATGCTCTAGCATCTGATCTGTTTGGATTGGGAAATCCCAGAGGATTTCTGCTAGCTTCCGACTCTGTGGTTTGTACT
>NC_142938.1:26285250-26317750 GCF_046866305.1 Octopus bimaculoides | reverse complement strand
GAAAAGTATGAGCTTCAGTTTGATTAGACTTAAATATGGCAAAGCAAGATGGTCAGGCGATAATATATAATGGAGGCAGTGCAAGCACTCGTCACTTCTGCCCGATATTTCAGAGGCAGCTTGATATCAAAGTACTTAGCTTAATCTAATTCACTGAATTGACCTTCATGGCTCTTAAAAACACACTCACAAATCTAATAAAAAAAATACTAAATGAAGACAATGTAGTGCTAGTATTACTCTTTTACTCTTTTACTTGTTTCAGTCATTTGACTGTGGCCATGCTGGAGCACCGCCTTAAGTCGAGAAAATCGACCCTAGGACTTATTCTTTGTAAGCCTAGTGCTTATTCCATCGGACACTTTTTGCTGAACCGCTAAGTTACGGGGACGTAAGCACGCCAGCATCGGTTGTCAAGCGATGTTGGGGGACCAAACACAGACACAAACTTACACAGACACACACACAAACTTACATACACACACACACACACACACACACACACACACACACACACACACACACACACACACACACAACAAACAAACACATACACATATATATATATACATATATACAACGAGCTTCTTTCACTTTCCGTCTCCCAAATCCACTAACAAGGCTTTGGTTGGCCCGAAGGTATAGTAGAAGACACTTGCCCAAGGTACCACGCAGTGGGACTGAACCCGGAACCATGTGGTTAGTAAGCAAGCTACTTACCACACAGCCACTCCTACGCCTACAAATAACAATTTGAGAAAACATTCAACAGTTAAGAGAAAGAGGCATCAAATATTAATATTTGGAACGAACTATTTGTTTGAGTATGAAGTTTTAAGAAAGAAAATCTTGTAAATAAGACTGAACAATTCAAATGTGTGTGCGTGTGTGTATTTGTGTGTGTGAAGCCTTTTCGGCAAGACACGCTATTTTCTGTATTTTTTCCAGATTCTTTCGTGTAATATCTTCGTTCCAATATCCGAGATCAATCAGATCTTTAATAAAATAAATTCTGTACGGTTTTATTATGGGTTCCGAGATATACAGTATAGGATCCATTGAGGGATATCAAACCATATACAATGACACTTTTATGCAATATTGCTACATTTTCTGAAGTTGTTATGTGTGAAATCGGCACGAATAAAGTAATTACGAACGAACTAATGATATTTGGTGATACAGTTAAGTGCCTTAAGTATAGTGTTAATAGTTGTTGATTCCGTGCCAACAACACAACTGAAAACAGCTTCCTTTGCAGTCTTAAGTGAACCCGTATTTACTCGACATTAATACATACACACTAAAATGCTAATAAAATCATCATGTGCATTTAAACACACCAGATTACCAGTCCAATAAAAGTGACTCTCTTATAGCCGTTTGACTTGTTAGAAAGTGCAACAAAATTTTACTTAAATTAAACCCTACTGGAGTAGCAATATGGAAGGCATAACTGAATTATCTGATCTTTGAAATTCTATTTCTGAGAAAATTATGCGATAGATTTGCTTCATCAGGCCTGAATACATTGTAAATAACATCAACATCAGTGAATTTGTGCTATATATAATTCTACTGAACAATTCATGGACAACTTCAGGTTATATGTATACGAACATCAAAATCTCGAATGTCTCACACGAATGACCATGTGATCTTGACTCCTTAACGGTTTTGTTTGATGTTCATGATCATAAATCAATAATACTTTGTAATTGAACTTTCGTATACTCAAACGTTTGTTCGTTCGTATTTATGTGTAGCTACGAGGGAGGGCTGAAAAGTTCATAGGCTGTCTACTAAGGAGTGATGCTAGAGCTGCAAAATCATCCAGGCTTTAATTTCACCCCTTCTTATTAATAACTGCAATGATTCTTACCAGGTAAAATTGATATCTGACCGCTCAAAGTGACTTCAAAATAACTGGTAGCGACACCTCTAGAAAATGGACAAAATTTGGTATCGCGGTGTTATCAAGTACCTGAAAAAATGGGTTTAACTTCCCATCAAAAGGGCATTCATGCTGGATTTGCTGCTACATTTAGGGATAAGACGGCAGCTTTAATAACAGTGCAACAGTGGGCCAATGAATTTCGGAGGGGAAGAGAAGTAATTTAAGATGTCCCAACGCCTGGACATCTCGCATCTCAATCACCGAAGATATATTGATCGTGTTCATCACATGGTGAGGGAAAACAGCTGATGGACTATAAATCAAATAGCCATTGATATTAGCATATCTTGTGAAAGAGTTCGGAATATCCTACACAATGAACTTGGCATGACGAAGGTTTCTGCTCTGTGGGTCTTCTGACAATTATTCAAAAGCGCACCAGGTTTATCAAAACACAGGAAAATCTGACAGTCCTTGAGGTAGATCCGACCGTTTTTGTTAAAGTTCCCTAAGCTGGGATGAGTGTTGGCTTTGAACCTAAGACTGAGACAATTTATGAAGTGGAAACATCCTCATCACCTGCTCTAAAGCAGACCAACGTCGTTTCATTTGTCGAAAAAGGTGAAGGTTTCTGTATTTTTATTGATACATTGTGTGGGATTCAAAAGACATTGTTTTGATCTTCAGAAGAGCCATACAATCAATGGAGAGTACTATACCATTTTGCTGAAGCAGTTACGAAAGGCTATCAAAACTGATGAAAGGGGTCTTGTTTCTTCACGACAGAGCTACAGCACACAAGTCCTCGGTTTCAGTATGTAGTGTGCATCATTGTGGCTTTGAGCTGGTTGACTCATCTTCTCGGTTTTCCTGTATTTGTCTCATCTGACTATCTTCTGCTCCTCAACATGAAAAGAAAAGTCACTCGATTGAGAACCAGTATCGCAGTGATGACGTCATATATGCTGTTGATGATATTTTTCTTTTTACTGCAGGATGAAAGAGTCTTCACCAATGAAATACCAACACCGTAACACCGAAGAAGTGTATGGTCAGCCTATGAACTTTTCAGCCGACCCTCGTACGTAAGGCAAAATGATGTGTCTCTGTGTGAATATCCATGTAAATATTTGTGCTGCTAGGATTTTCATTTCTAATGATAATTAGCTCGCTGATTTGTTTTGCAGGAAAGGTTTTACTACTATGTCGACAGTTAAGTGCTAACGATTTCTAATATACACAAAACGAGGACATAGAGCTAAGTTAATATCTGCCATTTGTTGGAATATTTTACTAAGAGGATAAAGATTGGAGAGGGGATTACTATAAGGCAGAACGAACATTGATAGTATGTATCACCTGGTATTCGGTAATACAAATTCACCGTGCTTCAAAGTGGATTAGAAACCGGTGCGAATTATCTTACAAATTTCAACCTAACTGGATAGGATATAAATCAATAAGATAATAACGAAATGTTGACGTGGTTATGTGGTAAGAAGCTTGCTTCCCCACCATATGGCTTCGGGTTCAGTCCCACTGTGTGACACCTGAGGCAAGTGTCTTCTACTATAGCCCCGGGTCGATCAAAGCCTTGTTGTAGATTTGGTAGACAGAAATTAAAAGAAGCCCGTCGTAAATATATATGCGCGTGCGCGTAAGTGCATGTGTGTGTGTATGTGTGTGTGTGTGTGTGTTTGTGTGTGTGTGCGTCTGTGTTTGTGTCCATGTTTGTGTCTCCGTTCCCCCACCACAGCTTGACAACCGGTGCTGGCACGTTTACGTTCCAACAACTAGAGGTTCGACAAAACAGACCGATAGAGTAAGTATCAGGCTTTACAAAGGTGTACTAGGGTCGATATATTCGACTAAAAAAATTCTTCAAGGCGTTGTACCAGAATGGCCGTAGTCTAATGACTGGAACAAGTAAAAGATAAAAAAATAAAAGATATTAACGGAATAAGCCTTGGAGCATACTTAGGTATTCTATGTGCTATCATGTGACTCTTAATCCAATAATAAAGACTGAAGCGTCTTAATTTATAGGATCGCCTTCACCCAAACCTTGCGAAACTAGAGGGAAACCTCCAAGACTGCTGAAAAAAGTTCTTTTTATATTCCACGGTAGGCGATCAGAGTTGCTGTGTGTGCGAATAAGAATACAAGAGTTATGGAATAGAATAGGAAAGATTCCAGCTATATGTTTCATAGTGTACGGAACCTCAGAAGTAGTAAAATCCAAATGAGGTATACACCGCCGGCTGTTCTTCAGGCCAAAGATATCTTGATTAGATTAAAGGTGACATTGCCGTAAAGAAGTACATGTTGACGCAAATAACATTCAATCAGAATGTGTAGAGAGCGTAGTGAAGTTGTGGAGGGGGGAAGAAAGTTTTCCATCGCATCTGTAGAATCAATTCGTTTGTAGTGTGAATAATGAGTTTGATATACTCGTTTTTATCGGTAAGTCGGATATCCTTAAGCGACAAGTTCAACGTCATTTTCTCCATTTCCGTGTCTTCCGCACAGTTAGCGTTCACTAGATAAGGAACAAGTGATATATAAATGTAAGATCGAGGGATTGAGGTGTAGGAAGAAAGTTAGATTCAAGCAATCCACCGTAAATATTAAAAAAACAACTTTCAGGAACAAGAGTGCTTTATTGAGAGGAAAAAGCGTGGATTATTTAGGTACCGAAGAAATATAAGCTGAAAAAAGTTCCTTTTATATTCAACAGTAAGCAAGCAGGTAAACCTTCCACATCTCACTCATCCCATATCAGCTTGAAGGATCACAAAGAAAACTTCGCAGTGAACCCCTCCGTCCGCTTCCCCTGCCCTCCAGCTCCGATATAGGTATGTTAGCAAAATTATACTCGATCAAATAATACTCCAACTTTACACCACATCTCCACTAAAACTCTAGACCAAAACCACCGAAGCTATCCAGTGGTTCAACTACAGTAGTCGAATATATTATATAAATAATTAAATAAATAAATTAATTAAATATTATGAAATATTACATTATAACAAATTATATATATCTCTCAACATAGTTGGATAGAATATAATAATAGAAGCAGATAATTTCATTTAAACTATGCATATATATATATATATATATATATATATATATATACATACATATATATATATATATATATACATATATATATATATATATATATATATATACATATATATATATATATACATATATATATATACATATATATATATATATATATATATATATATATATATATATATATATATATATATATATATATATATATATATATATATATATATATATATATATATATTTTTCATCCCGCAGGATGCCAACAATCACCCTCCTCACCAAGCGAGCCTGGTGGGTTTGCCAGTTTAGTCGCCGACGACCCGACCATGAGACAGGTTGTACTGGATTACATGTTACCAGTAGCGCTCAGGAATACTTATAAGAGCGACCTGACATAAAATAAGACTCGTCGAAAAGGACGTAAGAACTACTGTGTAGTAACGTCCACCCAACAATGTTTGTTTCTGTGTGTGTGTCTAAATTCTGTGCGCGTGTTGTTGTGCTGTACCGTGTGTGTGTATATTTTTATATGCATTTCTTTTTATATATATGTATTTTTTTTTACATTTACTACTTTTTTTTTATATATTTACTTTTTATATATTTTTATATTTACTTTTTATGTATATTTATGTGTTTTTACACATCGTATTTATGTGTTTTTTACACATCGTTTTTTTATATATATTTTATATTTTATATGTATCCCCATTGCATTTACTTTTCTCCTTTCATATCTACATCTTTTATATTGACTTTTCTATGTATTTTCTATGTTTTTTTGGTTTTTCTTGTTTTTTTAATATGTGGGGTAGACGAGGCCCATTAGCCAAGTGAAGGCAACTCTTCTAGGAGAAGGACACTCCGACATAAAACTAGGGCCATGACTTCTGTGGGAGCAGACTGGGTTCTTCTTTTTTTATGAGGTCGTGGTTGGGACAACCAGTATAGGAGAATAAAACTCCGAATTCAAATTGATCTACCACTGCTGGCTTGCAGTCTCCTTTTGATGAAAAGCCTAGGAGAGGATACTCTGATATAAAACCTGCAGTCAACTTAGTACTAGTCATCTTGCTCTCGCTTGTCACTGGATTATACTATTTTGACCTAGAGAGTGGCAAAGGTGTTGTACAAACGTTTGTCACTAAAATCCAATGAAGTACATATGTCCCCAACAAGACAAAACAATGTCAAATCACAGTCATCTTAGTATGACCCGAGAAAAAATTAGGGAAAAGAAAGAGAGAGAGAGGAGGATGAAGGATGGAGGGGGGGAAGGAAAAAGGAGTGAGAAGGGCAAGAGAGGAGAGGAAGAAAGAAGAAAGGAAGAGATAAAAGTCCTGTGGCGATGGAGGAGTGGCGACGTATGCAGACTTGACCGGTTGGAAGCATACAGTTACAAATCTGCACATAAGGCGGCAGAGTTCTTATCTTCACATCGGTAACATGTCTTCATGGACAGGGGCTGTTTTCGGTGGAGAATCCTGTGTCTGAGCAGCCCTTTTAAGGAGAACACTGCTCACCTGGATATACTGGGAAGGTGCTAGAAAAGGTGCATTAAAAATTGTTTATCCGCTCTCTGCTGGTTAGTTTACTGCGGCTAACGGTGGTTCAATATAGCAGGAACGAACAAAGAGATATAAGCAATAATAAAAAGTATGCGAGGAAAAAGGTTTTACTTAACTTGGCATGCTGGAATGTGAGAACTCTCTTGGATCGAGTGGATAGGCCTGAAAGAAGAACAGCTCTAGTAACTAAGAAGCTGAGACGTCTTAATATTGATATTGCAGCTCTATCTGAAACAAGATGTTCAGGTGAAGATCATCTTGTTGAAAGAGCAGCCGGCTTCACAGTGTTCTGGGTTGGGAGGCCAAAGGGAGAGAAAAGGGAGGGTGGTGTTGGGTTTGCAATTAGAAGTAATTTACTGAAAGACCTAGAACAACCACAAAGTAGAAATGACCGTATGATGAAACTCCGGATCCCTCTCTCTTGTGTACGCTTTGTGACTGTTTTCTCCATCTATGCTCCCACACTCTCAGCAAATGAAGAAAATATCCATGCATTCTATGAGGAACTTAGAAGTAGTATCCTCTCAGTCCCTCTGGATGAGAAGTTGGTTGTGCTCGGTGACTTCAATGCACGTGTTGACAGGGACAATAGTGCTTGGAATATACTTGGGCGGTATGGAATAGGTAAGGTGAACAAAATTGGTTTACACCTACTACAAATGTGCTCTAAACTAGGGTTGGCTGTTGGGAACACATTTTTTCACCATAAGCTGAAACATAAAGTCACCTGGATTCATCCAAGATCAAAGCAAGGTCACATGATTGACCTTGTATTAACTCGGAAATCTAACCTACAGGATTTGTGTAGTCTCAGAGTATTGCGAGGAGCTGATTGTGATACTGATCACAAAATGTTTAGGGCTAAGTTCAAATTCAGGGTTCGTACAAGAAAGCGCAATGCAGGTGTGCGAGTCCCCCTAAAAATTGATGTAGGACAACTTAAACAGCTACAGGTCTCACAGCTATTTCGGGATAGATGCAGTAATATTTACTTTGAAGGTTCATGGCAATCTTTTCGAGAAGGATTATATAAGGCTGGAGTGGATGTGCTGGGTTTTAAGAGGAGACAACATAGAGATTGGTTTGACTCCAATGATGCAAAGGTAAATGAGCTACTGGCAACAAAGAGGTCTACTTATGAAAAACTTCTTAACCCAAACATTAAGGGCAAAGAAAAACTAGAAAAGGTATACAGAGCGCAGAAAGCAGAACTGCAAAAGGAATTAAGGAGGCTCAAAGATACCTGGTGGAGTAATTTGTCTGAGGAAATACAGGCATCTTATGAAAGGAAAGACATTAAAAACTTGTACGGCTTATTGCGACAAGCTTTTGGACCGCAGTCCTCAGCGTATGTTCCCTTGAAATCAAAAGACGGAAATGAGGTTATTAAGGATCCTCCTGGAATAATGAGCAGATGGAGGGAGCATTTTGCGGAACTTTTCCATAATCCATCTGTAGTGAACATGGATGTCATAAATAATATCCCCCAAAGAGTGATAATGCAACACATGGACGATGCGCCTTCCATTGAAGAAGTAAAACTGGCAATACGGAAACTGAGATCCAACAAAGCTACTGGGCTGGATGGTATTCCAGCTGAAATTCTGAAAGCAGGTGGGGATCACATCTCCTCCGAAATTCATAGCCTGTTGTGTCAAGTTTGGACTGAGTCCTCTGTGCCACAGGAATGGATAAACGGCATTCTAATCCCTATATACAAAGGTAAGGGACCCAAATCAGTGTGTGCTAATTCCAGATGAATAACTCTCCTGGCACATACTGGGAACATACTTTCGAGGATCATGTTAGAACGTCTCGTGGAGAATGTGTGTCCACATGTGATTCCTGAGGAACAGTGTGGTTTCAGACCCGAGCGGGGAACGATGGATATGATATTTTCTGCAAGGCAGGTTCAGGAGAAATGTCTAGAGGAACAAATGCCACTATACCAGGTTTTTATAGATCTAACTAAGGCATTTGACACGGTAAACAGGGACGCACTGTGGACTGTTTTGTGCAAACTTGGTTGCCCGACACATTTTGTGAGCCTCTTCGAGAAACTGCACAGCAACATGAAAGCTCAGGTAGTTTTTAATGGTAATCTATCTGATGAATTTTCAGTGGACAACGGTGTAAAACAGGGAGATATTCCAGCCCCTACACTTTTCTCTATATATTTTGCCACATTGCTTTGGTATGCATTTGAGGATTGTAACAGGGGAATTGGAATTAGATTCCGGACATCTGGTAGCATATTTAATCTGACCAGGTTTAAATGTAAGGCAAAGGTTTTCAGAGTACTTGTCAGAGAATTGCTCTATGCTGATGATGCTGACTTGCTGGCACATACAGAGGAAGATATGCAACATTTAATGGATAGATTTTCCACTGCATGTACATATTTTGGACTCACAGTAAGTCTGAGAAAAACCAAGGTAATGTTTACCCCCACACCTGGACAAATATACACTGAACCAAACGTCTTCGTGAATGGAACAAGACTAGAAGTCATTGACACCTTCGTTTACCTTGGAACCACACTGTCAAGGGATGGTGGTCTTGATGCAGAAATATACCATCGAATAGCGAAGGGAAGTGCTGCATTTGGAAAGCTTGAAAAGCGAGTATGGGCTGATAGAGATATCTCCCTGGAGACAAAAATCAGCATCTACAAAGCGTGTGTATTGACTGCACTTCTTTATTCGGGCGAAACATGGACCACCTACAAGCGTCATGTAAAGATGCTAGAAAGGTTTCATCAAAAGTGCCTAAGACGCATTCTAGGAGTAAAATGGAAGAGTTTCGTAGCAGATACAGAGGT
Organism: Octopus bimaculoides; assembly: GCF_046866305.1. Classification (NCBI taxonomy): domain Eukaryota; kingdom Metazoa; phylum Mollusca; class Cephalopoda; order Octopoda; family Octopodidae; genus Octopus; species Octopus bimaculoides. The sequence goes on along the minus strand of NC_142938.1, from coordinate 26,308,377 downwards.
TTTGCGCAGGGCGCACTGTAGCTCAATTGAAAAACATATTACCCTGGCCCAAATGAGATGGACTGGGCATGTAATTAGAATGAAGGATGATCGTTTGCCGAAGCGCTTATTTTATGGTGAGCTCAGCTCTGGTGAGCGACCGCGGCAGAAACCGAGAAAGAGGTATAAAGATTGCATTAAACAAAACCTAAAACCTTTTGTAGAGTATATATAAATAAATAAATGGAGTTAAACGCAGGTGTTATTCAAAATCTTTTACATCTGACACGTGTTTCGAAGATATCACTGGTATTATTTCAAAGGAATAACATGGTGTAAAACAATGAAATCTTCTCTTCATGGAAATGAAGAAATGAAACTCGTCAATAAGACATTTTAACAGAAAATGATGGATATGTAAAGTTATGAACTGCACGTTATTAAGATTGTTTTAAAAAAAACGTTAGAGGATATAACGTCAAAGGTATCCTGTAGAAAGAGGAGGGGTAAATGAAAGAAGAAACCAAGTAAAAGAGAATTATACTTATATACTCATACATACAAACAGTTACCTATCATTCCCGTCTCAGAAGGCATTTTATCTTTGTCCAGCTACTTTCGGTCATTACAAAATGTAAGTATACGTGGACTGTTCGCGGTTTTTTCCTCCTCCTTCCTTTTCTTTTCCACTCCCCTATGTCTCCTGTTTCCGAAGAAGAGCTTTGCGCGAAGCGTAAAGCAACCACGCTTTCTTACATTTTCTGAACATTTTATTAATTCTTTATATGTACCACGCCCTCAAGCTGTTGTTTGTATCACCTGTTTTTTTCTCCGTTATTTTTTTATCAATTATATATATATATATATATATATATATATATATATATATATATACATTTACATACATACATGCATACACATATGCACATTTATGCATCTAATTATATGCGTATACATAAGTAAACAACTTCCTGCCTCCTTACCTCCCTACCTTTTCATATATGTATAGATGTGTGTGTGTTTGCTTATAAACATATATATCGACAGGGAGAGACGCAGAGAGTGAGAGAGAGTGAGAGAGAGAGAGAGAGAGAGAGAGAGAGAGAGAGAGAGAGAGAGAGTCAGAAAGAGGTAGAGTGAGAGAGACAATATTTTATTTAGTGCAGAGGTTTTTTTCGGTACGTGTTTGGTAAAATTAGAATGTATTATACAAACAAATATTTCGTAGAAACATTAATCAGAAGATTCACAATGTTGAAATCTACAGGGGATCTACAATTCAATATCTTATATAATATATATTTTAGTACATTTCCAAATGTAAAGAGAATAACTTCATTCAACAGTCTTCAAGAATATTTCTCACATGATCAATATGTCTGTGACTACGTGGGCGTATGAGTATATATGTGTGTATACATTCATTATGTATGTATAATACATACATATATATATATATATATATATATATATATATATTTATATATATATATATATATATATATATATATACACACATATATGTGTGTATGTATGTATGTATATATGTATGTATGTATTGTACGTATGGCTACAGATGTATAGATAGATAGAGACAGAGAGGTAGAGAGAGGATATATGGACGACAGAGAGATAACTATAGATATGAATACAGATACCGTATAATTGTGTGCATTAATGTGCAAGTATTTATAATTTGAATGTTTCTGATAATCAAAAATAGCTGCGAATGAATACGAATTACTGAATTACTAAATACTGGAAAATATATGTATTCACACACACACCACACACACCACGCGCGCACACAAACACACACACACATACACGCATGCACAACACATGCATCCACACATAGACATTTCTCCATTTCTAACAAAACTGTCCGATGAACGGGAACGTGAAATTCAGAGTAACGGTTTTTTTGTTAAATTTCTGCTGCTTTTAAATAAAGTTGCTCCAGCATGGCCGCAGTCAAATGACTGAAACAAATAAAAGATATATATATATATATATATATATATATATATATATATATATATATATATATATGTATATATATATATATATATATATATATATATATATATATATATATATATATATATATAATATAATATAGCATAAATTCTTTATAAGAATTTATCAAGTAGTCAGCGTGTATATATATATATATATATATATCTGTATATATATATATATATATATATATATATATATATATATATATATATATATATATATATGTATGTATCTCTCTCACTTTCTCTCTCTACCTCTCTCTCCCTCTCTCTGTCTATATATATATATATATATGTTTATTTATTTATCTATTTATATACATACATTTGTGTGTACATTTTGTAGTTTTATTTGAAAATTTATCGAAATAGAGGGAGCTGGGTTCTAAGTTGCATCCAAGGCTCTGCCGTTGGAGCTTCAACAACACCAACAGTTTATTTGTGCATGCATGTGTTTATGCGTGCTGTGCTTGGAGTCAGTGCATGTGCAGATTTACATGTTTTGTTTTATGTATGTATTCTCATGCAAATAGCTGCACATCAATATTAAACGCACATATGGTTAATGCTAAATTTGGGGTTTGTTTTACTAATTTTAAATTTCATTGATGGATTGAATCTGTAATCTTTATATCAGCTTCCTGTTCTTATGGTTTTGAGAAGCCTAATTTTTCAAGACTGTTACTTAGGCAGTTTGTTACATATATCAGTACCCCAATAATTACAAGTATAAACCTGAACCTGTAATATGTGTAGAGTAACTGTAAATTCCTTAACAGTTCAGCGTAGACGGGCTTTTTCTTTCTGACCTATAGCTATACGTTGACGTCTGCTGGGCAACTGATTCCCACTATTGTATTTCGTTTCTCTTCCCCGTTCCAAATCACTATGTCTGGTCTCCTATGTTTATATTTCATGGAGCTTATCACTAGGACATTTCACCATTCTTTCATATTTCGAATTGCTATGTCCTCTACCATTCTGTGGATTCTTATCTGTTTGACTTGAAATGGTTCTCATTATACAGTTTACTGACTACAACATCATGTCTCATTGGTACATAATACAACGGTGACGTTTTCGGACAACAGCCTATGATGTTGATGTTATCTTAGGTGTTAATTCCACAATGCCTGCATTAGTTATCACATTTTCGTGGTTTTTCGGCATTTCAGTTTCTAGAGAGTATCAGGTATTTGGTTGATATTTCCTTTTCCAGGATAGCAATCGCATATGTTTCAAAGAACGTGTTAGTAATGCGGTTGTTGATCCATGATAAACTGCTTTGATTATCAATGTTACTGTCATTAGGAGTTTTCTGCTCACATATCCAGTAATGGTTTTCTGCTGATTGGCGCTCCTCTTTTCATCGGATAACACGTTGCAGTAGAGTTGTGAATGGTAGGTAGGTAGGTAGGTAGGTAGGTAGGTAGGTAGGGAGGGAGGGAGGGAGGTAGGTAGGTAGGTAAGTATGCATTTATGAACGACTCCATTACATGGAAATAACTTCTTCATTTAAGCATACAATAACAGTGATCCTGAGATATTCTTGATGTACTTATTCAAAACAACTTGATATAATCTATTACACTGATGCCTGATCAGCAGCTACTGGCAGGATAAGGTGTCGTCGTGCATTCTCCAGTATATTCAGTTACAACGACGTGTAAAACTTTCGGCCTCTTTCAATCTTACTCTTCAACTAGTATTCGTAGTGATGGATTCTGTTATATCAGGTACTGATACACTGGATGCTAATCTTTGATACAAGAATTAATAGGGTCTCTTGAGGAGCCGGCTAGATAGTCTTAGAATAGAATTATATCCATTTTATAGTTTCAAGTCATTCTTCTTTTTGAAGCCCTTTGCGTAGTCCATCCATTTTTCTCCACTATCCTCGACTCTCTTATGTCAAATTCTCATGAAATCTGCAACTTCGCTTTTTATCAGGGGGAGATCGTGGCCCTGCACAAGTCCATATTTTACCTTATGAAAGTTAAAGTCTATATTAATCTGGCTTCCATTCTGTGTCATATCCGGAATGGGAGGCTTTAATTCAAGCTTGTGTTCTATTGGTATTGCTGCCAAGATCATTGAGAGACACAAATTACTTCACCGCAACAAGAACTGGTTGCTAGTTTTAGTTACTAAAGTTTGTCGCTTCTGCATTTCTTATATATTTATCCAATATATTATTTTATAAATTGTAACGATCATGCTTATTGAAGCTTCCACTGCATGCAGCTTGGTTATTGTTTGTATGAAAATGTATCTAGTAAAACTCATTTCTTTTTCTGCTTAAACGTCTAACTTCACTGTTGTCTGAGAGTGAGCATGTATATTTATGTTTTTATGTGTATGTTTTTTTATGTCTGCTTGAGTGCATACATGCATATGTGCTTATGTATACGTGTGTGTGTGTGTGAGTGTGCATGTTTGTGTACGTGTGCCTCTGTATAGGTATCTGTGCGGGGATATGCGTGTGTATGTGTATGTTATCATAGTATTTGTCTGCATGAGTTATCGTTGTTTTTATATCCTTTGACGTTATAAAAATTCTATCGCCCATAAGCAACCGATGAAGTGTATAATAGTCAGCTTTTATAGCACTATTTGACTGGTATAAGATATTTGTAGTTAAATTTTCAAGAGTAAATAAATGCATTAAGCACATATATATAGAAGGGTGATCTGAAAAGTTCATGAAGGAAGGTAATGGCCTCAGCTTTGGGGAATGCAAAAAGCATTGTGTTAATTGACTATCTTCAAAATGGTCACGCCATGAATGAAGAGCACTATGGCAACTTGCTGAGGTAGTTACGAAAGACTATCAAGACGAACCGCTCAGGAATATTGACGAAAGGTGTTTTGTTGCATCAGGACAATACTCCAGCACACAAGTCCTGGGTTTCAATGGCTGCTGTGCCTGACTGTGGCTTTGAACTGGTTGATCACATTCCCTATACTTTTGATTTGCCTCCATATTACTATGCTCTACTTCCCAACATGCAAAAACACTCGACCGGAAAGCAGCTTCACAGTGACCATCTGGATGAAAGATTCTTCACAAATAGTATCCGAATATTGCAACAGCGATGGAAGACCTTTGTGGATCGCAAGATAGAACATGTTGAAAAATAAATTCCATTTTGTCACATTCCATGAGAGTTTATTGGTCAGCCTATGAAATTTTCAGCCGACTCTTGTACATGAATAGTTGATTTAAGTTATATAACAATGCAGAAAATCCGAGTAATTAACGCTTATATAACTACTGTTCTAAGGTTAGAAGAAAAAATCGATATTGCTGTAAGAAATCAATTATATAAATGCTGATATTTTAGTTCGTGCGAATGCTGTCCCCAGTGGTATTTGAACTCGTATATAGTAACGCTATTTTCCAAGTGTTCTAGTGATTCGCCCAATCAATTGCTACGGTGTATATTTTTTTAATAAGGCTAATATAAATTTTCCTCAGAATATAGTGTGAACAGAATGTTGAATGTGGATGTATTTACAATTCATTTCAGTGATATTGACCCAACATTTTAAAAAGGTTTCCGATAGAAATTATTAGATTTACAAAACAATTTTCGAGACAATACTTCTCAAAAATATTTCCCTTGGATTCAAGATTTCTAGAAACCTATTCACATTTCAGATGCTAGTTGCTTACAACGTAATTTTCCAGGAAATTTTTCATTAGGAATTCATCTCGGAAATTTACAGCATTACATCACCAAATAATGAATGAATGAAAACCCCATGATATATGTCAGTTACTTCGTATTTTAAGTGGCACAGCTCGAGAAAGTAACTAATAAGCGGATCCAAACACACGCCCACGCATTTACACACGCTCACATACGAAACAGTAACTAAAAAACTTTCGTTTGTTAATGCAAAACCTATATTTAGCATTATTAAACTGAATGTTAAAGTGTTAAAATTCTTATAGAGAACTTCTGTAACATTATCTCTAAAAGAAACGTTGTATTCTCTATGGCTTCTGTCATCTTGCTGTTAAATAGATATGATTTTATCGTACGCTTCTGAAGTGGAATATACCCGGCAAATCCAGGGTTGTGTTTTAGAGATAGAGATGTATCTATTAATCACTCAGCACGTAAGAAATTAAGATAACCTCTGACGCATAGATATACAGCTCATCCATATATCACTACTTAAGAGAAACAAGACGATATTGTGAACAACTAATGAATGGTAATGCCGGCACAGTTTCACGATTGATAGCTTTACACACATAAACATGCGAACACACAAACTTATATACGGGTGAAGGGACGTAAAGTGGATATCCACACACAAACACGCATATATATATATATATAGACACACGCACAGGTACGTAGAGGAATATAATATGAATATATTATATATATATATGTGTCTGCTTGTGTGTGTATTCATATACATATATACATATATATATATATATATATATATATATATATATATGCATACTTTCGTACAATTTTATGCATAAACAAATAGACATGTACATACATTATGTGCATACACACGCACACATACATACATACACAAACACGCACACGTACATACATACATACATGCATACATACATACACACATACATACATACATACATACATATGTGTGTATGCGTGTGTGTGTGTGAATGTGCGTGTGTGTGAGTATGTGTGTGTGTAAGTGTGTGTGTGTGTGTGTGTGTGTGTGTGTGTGTGTGTGTGTGTGTGTGTGTGTGTGTGTGTGTTTGTGTGTGTATGCGTGCCATGTTTCTAACGAGTATAGAAAATAAGCTCCTTCTAAGACACAGTGTAAATTAATATATTTACTCAGGAGAAGCCATATTTTCGTATAGAAAGTTTTAAATTTCAGCGCTCGTTAAGACAACAGCATAGACTATTGTAATGAAAAATGCCTTCATCAGGAGCATTTGAGAACTTCAGTAACTGATTGATTTAAATAGACCAAATGTTTCATAGCTGGTAAGAAATCGAAAGCAAAAGAGAAACAATTTGATGCGAGAAGTCAATTCGTCTACTGAGACATCAGTAAAATCGGTGATAAAAAGAAATAAAGAAATCACTGCTTCCGAAACAGATTATCAAGTGAAATTATCATTCATTGAAATAATGATAACAGAAAAAAAATTAGAATTAATAAAAGAATAATAGTATATCCTAATAATATAATGTTTAATGGGTTCGGTCGTAAAGTAGCCCAATTGGATTAGTTGGCATCTTTTGCTTGACAGAACACTTACGAAAATTATCTCAGGTGAGCAAGAATGCTCTCACCGTGATCGGCCATGGTGAATCTTTGAAATTTGGCACTCATTTCTCACATTTTGCGAGCTGTTTATATATTTAAGTATTGTTCGTATAAATTGGCTTCCCCGCTCCTGTATTACCCACTGAACGTTATGTTTAAGCTGTTTTCAAAATTTCCGTCCTTTCACATCTTTCTTCACGTTTATGCGTTATTCCAGACTTCCTATTTGTTGATATTCTTGAACACCGAAAGCAGATCTCATTTGTCCGTTTGTAGATAGCTTTCTGTTAGTTTTACATTAAATTTTACTAAGCATTGTAGTAACTTTCAATATAGTCTTCGAGGCTCATAATTGACAATTATGTATGCGTGTATATATCTGACTAAATGTTGGTTTTAACCAGGATGTTTCGGTGTTGTGATGGGCTAGATGTCTTTATTTCTATTAATTTGTGAATATTCATTTGCATTGTATAAACCTAACATGCATATTAATGAACGCATATAAGCAAAATTAATTCTACACCGAAATGATTACAGCACGAATAAGCCTAAGAATACCAAGTGGTTAAATAAATATATTCACCATTCATAGATTCTGACATTTTATGGTGTATATACTCCTTATAAAAGAATTTTGTCGATTAGATCATCTGGATTTCCGCGACACGGACAATTTCCGTTGCACTTCTTGTCATTGGGCTACTATATCGTTTGTTAGCCAAATCAGTTAGAGGAGCTTTCTGCAATAGATATACGATTTTCTGAATTTATATCTTACACTACAAATTTGTGTACATGCATACGCATACATACATACATACATACATACTTAATATATGCATGCATGCATGCATGCATACATACACACATACATACATACACACATACATACATACATGCATACATACATATATACATACATACATACCTATATTGTTGTTTGTTGTCAACATTTTCCGCCTTGTAAGGGCAATAATACCTAATTTTTCTGTTGTTTAACGGCGATACTGCATTCACAACTTCACTTTCTTGTCTATCGCACGATACACATTCGACGATTTAAAAAAAAGAAATTTAAGTTGGTTTATATACACATGTGGTTGTTACACACACACCTACACACACACACCTACACACACACATATATATATGTATACCTATATATACGAGTGCATATGAAAGTGCATGGTGTTGAAAGCCACCTTAAATAATGTTAAGAAAGCACATATATATAGTATATAGAGACACCAACCTTAACTGTCTAGTTGTGAACTTATATTGCTGGAGAGAATTAAGTATGAAAATATAGATATGTGTATGAATTAAGATAAGAATACATTATAGCATTGACACTAACTTGTTGTCTCTCAAAGTTTGAAACTTGCATATATATATAAGATGTTATCCCTGTCCGACTATAAAGAATTATTCGAGCAATACGCTGTAACGTGCCGGATATAAAAATCCAGTTGAATTCATCTCTATATAGTGCGATCCTTCCTCCACTAAGCCTGGCACAACAGATACATCTACCCCTTCAGATAAAACACAAAGTATCCCCGGTATTATACCCTCCCACTCTCTCCCAAAGTTTGCTGTAGTAGAAAATCCAATAGGCCCATCCCACCCTGTGTTGTATCCTAAATCCGCCGCTGTCCATCGAAATCCATACCAGCACACTCCGCCATAACCCAAGCTTTACTCGGGTGTCCTCTTAAACCGGGATAAGTGAGCCAGTAGACGCAGCGTTATCTGGTTCCACCTACATCCCCGTTTGTCCTTAATGCTCAGACCATAGTAACCAAGCTATTCTTTTCTCCACTTGAAAAACATTTCCCTAAATCGAGTTCTCTGAGAAAAATCTTCAGTCCCTAATCGATTAAATTTAACCTACTCCACCACAACATTGCTGGTATAATCCGATTTCTGAAGAATAATTACATTGAAAACCAGCAACTAACTTTAATCACAGTAACATCGTAATCCACATTTCACTCCGCCACTCATAACCCTAGGACATCCTTACACTTCCTTACCAATACCGACCGTCACAACACATATTCTAATTCTATTATTCATTAAAATACCCTCAGCCTACCTTACGACCCCGCTATACCCACCACCGAAATAGGCAATGATAGGAATAATATCATTAGACACAAGAAACAAAATCCCCTAGACAACTCCCGTACCCCCCCCCCCTAAAAATAACACTCATAATGCCGCAGCGGATAATGACTATAACACCTTTTTGATCCTAGATATTTAATACCCCGAAAATTCCTCTTTAGTACCTTCTGGAATCCTATGCAAATGTAGAAGCCCCATATTCTGTCCTTCAGATGAGAGATGTCACACAGAAAATATTGTCTACTAATGTATGATATCAACTGAGAATTCAAATTATGTATACATCTGCTCCTACAGCACCACGTTCAAAGTCGGAGTGGGTAACCACTGTTCTACTTTCTAATCCCAAGCAAGAACTAACAGTACGTCATTATCTCGGCTAATTAATAACCTAAAACAAAGTTCAATTCTATATAATTTAAAATGGTCCATAGTTACCCATGCCAAACCGTATATTGGTTATAACAACAAATGCGATCAATGCATCGTGGAAGTCTTTTCCATTATGCGATCCACCATTTGTCTGAATGAACGAACCCATCTAATTTTTAATTGTAAATGCCCATTGCGTGACACATTCTCAATGTACAAATCATGGCACCCCCTGTTATTCCTTAGCCACTTCTGCACTCCCACTCGCAGCTCTTATATGTATTTATAACAGAAAACACTTTAACTATCTCTATAGTTTTTTCTTAACCACGTGATCTTCCCGTATTTTCTTTTTGTACAATAGCATATGCAGGCTTATGTACATATGCACTCATGTAGCATACTAGACGTGCACAGAGAAAACACGCGCATGCGAGCTAATATACGTATGTATAATTTCATTGTTAAGTGATAAATGACCAATTTACTTAGAACTAGGATGTTCACTTATTGACCATAAAATGTATCTCCCACCTCCCTCTCTTTCTCCCTCTCCTCTAACAAATTCCAACTTATTACCACATACGTTGTCATATAGAGAGACAGACACACACATACACACACAGACACAGACACACAAATGTGTTCGTGTGTATGTGGTGGATGCGTATGTACACCGATGCACACTCTTACACACATACACAGTATGTATATAAGAGTGTGTGTGTATATATATGTATGTGCGTATGTATGTATATATGTATATATACATATATATAATATAAACAATATTCAATTTAATAAGGCACTTAAATTTGAGGTACCTAGTTGGGTTGAAATAAAATGCGCACACAACCATTTTTAGGTGAATACCAACTTTGCTACAGAAGTACTGGCAGAATAATATTCGGGTAATATATGCAGTCAATTGAACCCAACTGAGGAAATAATCCGCCCTTGATTTATTCAGACTTGCACATTTTCTTAAATATACAGTCCCTAGTATACTTCAGAACACGCGAAAGCGAATGAAATATTAAAAATGAACAATTAACAATTGAAGGATAGGTGCCAATCCATTACGGCCGTTTCTAACGAATTTCCTAGATGAGAAATGAATACATTATATCATTATAAAAAAGCACAACCGTTTTGTTTCTGCTACTGATCTAGTGGCAGAATAATTGAATCTGTAGGTCATCGTGGGTTTTAATTATCATTTTTATAAATGTCTTAGATGTTTCAAATGTCATTGAGTGTAAGATCCATGTAATTCATCTGAGGAAAAAGCGGTTCTTTTTATAATGATATAATGTACTTCTATACCAATTACATTATTCGTCAGAAACCACCGTAGTGGATTGACACTTGTCCTACAATTGTTATGTACATATGTGTGTGTGCGTGTGTGTGTAGGTGTGTGTGTGTAGGTGTGTGTGTGTAGGTCTTGTACATGTGAAATTAATCCACTACTCTCTATACGATCTGGGAGAGACCGTAACCTTCCCTGAGACCCTTAAGTAGATTATTGGGACTTGGGCTAACGTGACTAGACCTGTCATGAAAACTAGAATGCTTTCCCATTGACATCTCCAGGCAGGTGGTATTTGAACTTAGAAATCGCAGAGCTGGAAGATATACCATAAAGCATCTCTACTGACGTGAAATGAAGTGTTCTGCTCAAGAACAGAATGCGCCACCTGGTTTGGGAATCGAACACACGACCTGCCAATCTTGAGTGCATAAATATACGTCTATTGCATATATATATAAGCGTGCGTGTTTGTGTGTATTTATATCTATAAACATTCTTCTGTATACATACATACATGCATACATACATACATACATACATACATACATACATACATACATACATACATACATATATATATATATATATATATATATATATATATATATATGTATATATATATATATACATATATACATATATATATATATATGCATATACATATATATATAAATATCTCTCTCTCTCTCTCTCTCTCTCTATATATATATATATATATATATATATATATATATATATATATATATATATATATACATTCAGACACAGGAAGAGAAATCGATGAGCCTAGAGAAAAATACTAAAATATTCCCATGCATAGATGCACATAGATGAATAGTGATATTATATAGCATGAATAAGTGTTTTTGCTTGTAAAATGAAGCAATGGACATCTCCACATGCTCGTACACATCTACATACACACGAAAATATACACACACCGAACGCCGCTCCCCACACAGACACACATATACCAATAACCTATGTCAATCTTAATCCTTCATAAATCAACATATGTGCTGCAAACTATGCTTCTCCTTCCACTAACGAACGACAATAGAGCAATGTATAATGTTGTAAGTATGGGTGTTAATGGCTGCTGTATGCAGAAATATGTTTTGAAAATATTTATCTCGTGTAGGAATCTTAGTATTCAGTGTTAATATAAGAATAGACATACAAGCATAAATAGTGGCATAAATTACAATACGAGACTTAACAATTAGCATTCAGGTATTGAATGAATTATGTATAAATACATACATACATACCAACGCACGCGCACACAAATATGTGTATATATAAGTATTTGTGTATGTACTTATGTGTATATATATATATATATATATATATATATATATATATATATATATATATATATATATACATATATATATAGACGTGTGTGTGTATGTGTGTATATATATATATATATATATATATATATATATACACACGTGTGTGTGTGTATGTGTGTAGATATATATATCCATGTATAACTGCATAATTTATAGCTATGCATATGTATATGTAAATATATATGTTGGTGTGGGTGTGCGCACGCGGGTGTGCGTGTGAGGGTGCATCTGTATGCATATATGTTTTGCGTTAGAGTTATTAGGCCAGTATTATTAATGTATGCACTGGTTCAATTCGACTTGTTTATTATAAATATAAGTCAATTACAACAGTATTCTGTTAATAAGTATTGTCATAATGATCCTCCCTGGACAGAAAGAAATTTGTCAACACACGAATTCATATAGAGAATATCCAAAACGAAGTGTATAACTTATCCAGTTCAGGATATATTATTAGCATTATCCTGCGTTTGAGAATCTTAAATCACTTCTGTAACTTTCTTAGACATCTCAACGCTTCTAAAAGCAAACTTTTATATGTTTACGTTCATCGTAATTTGAATTATATATATATATATATATATATATATATATATATATATATCAGGCACGTCGTGCCGTCAGTGGTTACTCAGGGTAGGCAGTTGGTGACCTTTATGTAATAAGACACACAAAATTATAAGCTAAACACCCATGCACGCAACAGATGCTGAAGGCAGATTTCCTTCTGGCTTTCTACCACGTAAAGAAAACGGCGTTGTAGGAGTGTACGCAGCACATGTAATACACCAGTACTATGCGTAGCTTAAATACGGAGATTGAAAAGGGGCGAATTATGCCTACGAAACCTACGAAAAAAATATTAGAGTAACCTTCATAATTTTATTGAATTAGGTGCATATTTTACCATGAAAAGAAAACGTTGCTATTTTGTTCAAGGTAAGCACTGCCTACCTAGACAGCACATCCCTGATACACACACACACACACACACACACACACACACACACACACACACACACACACACACACACACACACACACACACATATATATATATATATATATATATATATATATATATATAAAGAGAGAACTCAAAAAGATACCAATTAATTTATTAATTAATCAACATGTTCACGTACAATTCCTTATTTCACGAACATAATTTAAATTAAAAAACATATAAATATATAATTTTGCATTTTAAACACCTTGTATAGAAACTCATGGTGTACAAAGGACAATACAAGGATTACATTAGGATATGTTTGGAATACTCAGAATATATATACACATGTTTATTATATGTGTATGTAGACATGCTTATTATGTATGTATGTAAGTGATTATTTTGATTAATAAATAGACTAATTTGTATCCATTAGATGTCTCATTTTCTAAACTATAATAATGATTGATGTTTTACATTTTATATAATATATTCACTGAAGAAATATCGCTTCAAACTATATTATATTAAACCAGTGTATCTTGGATAAATATCCCTACAAGAGATTTCAATATCGTCATTGTGACTATATGTGTGCGTGTGTGTGTGAGTGTGTGTGTGCGTTCGCGTGCGTGCGCGCGTGTGTGTGTGTGTGTGTATAGATAGATATATAATGTAAATGCAAGATCGACTGTGGAATACACGAGAATTTTTATTAATCACGCCTCGTGTTTATATGTTCATCTAGGCTATTCTGCTGATGATAGTTGGTCTTACAAAATATGTTATTTTGCTAAAATAACTTGAAACCTGGTTCGGAATATAGATGGTAATTATTTTTATTTTTCATTCCCTTTAGAAATTATCCTTAATGATGGTGCAGAGTTTTGGCTGCTCTTTCTAGTGGGATAGATGTTCTATTATAGGCATCTCTGATTTGTTTTAAATGTACACTGTATCTTAAATGAATTATATATGTATATATATATATATATATATATATATATATATATATATATATATATATATATATATATATATATATATATATATATATATATATATTTATATATATATATATATTAAAACAGAAATGGCATTAAAGTAGCATTAATCTTTTAGGTCGTTCAACTGCACTGAACATGGGCTAATTGAGAAACCTGTCATAACCAACCTATATAAATATTGGGAACAGTTGTAAGCCTAATTTACTCAAATTGAGAAAAAATATGTAATGACCATTATTCATACATTGTCATATACATTGTCACACAGACACATACACACACATCTATATATATATATATATATATATATATATATATATATATATATATATATATATATATAGAGAGAGAGAGAGAGAGAGAGAGAGAGAGAGAAGAGAGAGAGAGATGTATATACATATATATATACGTATGTATATATAAATACATATGTATGTATGTGTGTGTGTATGTAGCATAAATTCATGAGGTATGAGAGGTGAAGAGCTATCCATATATTGGAAGGTATATCCATTTAATTTTTCTTATAACACTCTCCTTATATTTCCATTTTCAATTTTTAGTTTCATTTTTACTTTCATTTTGGATTTGTTTAGTTTTCGTTTTCATTTTGTACTTGTGATATTTATTCTACCACACTCCGTCAGAATGAGCCTTATTATTATTGCAACTTTAACAATCATACCTTAGTTCTGTAATTTACGTTTAAATTGTAGACTTAGTCTTAGTGTTACTTTACCTGTTGTAGTTTACATAAGAACACTGATTACTACTTTTAGCCATTACTGTTAACTATTTACATCTAAATATATTCTTGGCAAATAGATAGATTGTATTACTTCATGTTTAAAATAATTAGTATTCCTCTACTTTCCGCTCGTTTTCTGCATTTGTTAATACTGCCGCTTGGCATTTTTTTCAAAATATTCTAGTAATCGCCAACTGTGTGCCAGTGGCTATAAGGAGGTAGAGGGTTATCAGTTTCGTTAATTGAGACCAATAATAATATCCCATGTTGTAAGGTCGATAACCTATTTCTATAATAACACTACATTCAACAAATTCATTCTTATTTTCGTCTTCGTTGACAGTTCGTTTGTTTCGGCTCTGAAGTAGATAACTAAGGCTAGTGGTTCCGAATATTTTCAGTCGATCAATCGATTGAATTATAAGATGGAACTATGAACTCATCCAAACACCCATCAGAAACAGCTGTAAGATTATAATTAATAAATGTTTAAAACCCGTTATTTCTGTCTAATTCATATACGCATATATGCACACATACAAACACACACACACATGCATATATATATATATATTTCTGAATGCGTGTATGTCTGCATGTCTGTGTGTCTCTGTGTGCATGTGCGTGTGTGTGTATGTGTGTATGAATATCTTCTTACTTGCCAAATTATAAATTATATAAAATATATCTTTGACAAATTGGGTGATAATTGTTTTACAAAGATTTGGTAACTTGGAAGTGTTCTCACTGTATACAGCTCTTCAGGTATACGTATTGTGGAAATATGTACAGAGAAAGCTCTCATCAGTTCATGTATGGATGATTTCAGATTTGTTTCCAGATTTAATATTGTTTTTTTAAATCTATACTTTTAGTCATTCTAAAAGGATTCGTTTCTTTGTTTGTTTGTTTTTTTAAATGTATATTCTGAATTTTCCATTTGCATAAATGTCAAGCGGTTCACCTTATGGGACATTTCTAAGAAGTAGATCTATTGATTTGTAGTATGTTCACACTAATCCGTAGAAATAATTTTGTTCCTATTTAGCCAATATAATTCCCATTGTGTTGAGAGTATATGTATTTAACAAGAATTTTCATTTGGCAATTGAAATTTGCCTTTACGTTCGACTGAATTTTTTTTTTTTTTTAATTTGCTATCTTCAGTTAAGTTAGATATTTAAAGCATTTTCGTTTTTTACAAACCTAACGAAGAAAGTGAAGACCTTCCTCTCCCTGCATCATTTATATGTTTCTCTTTTCGCATTATAGCCAAAAGCTAGTTTGTAATAACAATTCCTTTAGGGCATCCATTGTCACGTCACTAATTTCAGTAACGATACAATCTGTCTTTCAGGTGCTTGACAGATGACAGCACTTGAAAGAAACTCTTCAGTATAAGTGCAATGTTTGTGCGTCTGTTTATCTGTATGTGCGTTCACACACACATAAGTACCCATATATATATATAGACATACTTACATATATACACATGCACAGACGGATAGCTGGGTAAGTGAATAAATGAATACAATGATAGATGACATTACTCGTTCAAATATGGCCCACGCTTGCTTTTTATAATATTCTTTTAAATACATTTTCAAGTTTACTTTTGCTGACATACGATAACGGCTGAAAATTTTAAAAATGATTGTTACAATATATCTCGTCTCTGAATGAGAACACCGCAGATTATACGCTGAATCAATCACCTCCATACAAACACACATACATATATATACACACACAAAGACAAACACACACACACACACACACACACACACACACACACACACACATATATATATATATATATATATATATATATATATATATATATATATAATGGACTCTTCCATCGTTAGAGGACGGATGAGGGCTCGAAAATTGCTTACCGAGCAACCACACAGATGATTTGTTTATAGGGATCAAATGTGTCTGTAGACACTCTCCATCAAATTCGACATCACCTGTACAGGTGTAACGGGTGCCACACGTGAAATTTTGAAATGATCGCCGAGCAACGTGAAATGAAGTGCATTGCTCAAGAACACAACATAACGCCGACTCTAGTAATAGAGCCCATGATCTTGCAATCATGAAGACAACATCCTAACCACTAAGCCATGCGCCTGTACACACACACACACACACACACACACACACACGTATATGTCTATATATATGAATGTAAGTATGTGCCTATGAAAGAAACATCAAATTTCAATAGCCGCTGCGGCAAAGAAAGTTGTGTTTCCGCCATGAAAGAAAATATTATGGTATTTATATGAGTAACATTTGACTACCAATGCTCGCAAATCAAACAGCTATGGCATAGAATATCGCTGGTTGGTTTGAGGCATAAACATACGGTTGTTGTTGTTGTTCAGCGACATACCATCTCCGATCAAGAATACGTATGATGTTACTCTGCAGTGAGGTATTTCAGAGAATGTTGTGTGTACTTAATGGAAATTGGTTTGTTATCTGAAGCCAGTTTATCTACGATGAAAATAAACCATTGTCTGGTCTGCTCTGGGGCGGACTTAATGGTGTTTATTAGAAGGGAATAGTATTTCTGATTTCTGATTTCCGAAGAAGAAGAAGAAGAAGAAGAAGAAGAAGAAGAAGAAGAAGAAGAAGAAGAAGAAGAAGAAGAAGAAGAAGAAGAAGAAGAAGAAGAAGAAGAAGAAGAAGAAGAAGAAGAAGAAGAAGAAGAAGAAGAAGAAGAAGAAGAAGAAGAAGAAGAAGAAGAAGAAGACGACTCGTCAGATATACATTTTACTATAACAGATTTTACGCGGCTACAAAACGTAAACATGTTTTTTTTTTACTCTTAACTTAGTTCAGTCAACAATCAATAAAATTAAACCACCATTTATGTATTTCTTATCTTCAGGCATTTTGTTTTTCACTTTATTCAGAACTTCAGTTAGTGGGTATAAAATATGCATGAATATACTTAATATATTATAGAAATATACTGGTAAACCATAGCGCTTGTTTTGTTTAGTTACAGAAAACATATTATGAAAGACATGTTGAAAGATATGTCGAGAAAACATATTATAAAAGACAAATTGTTATTATTGCCTTTGCTGAGGGCTGAATATTCTTAGACACGTTATCTCATATGCCATTGGAATCATAAGATAGTATTTATAATTTGTGTATGATCTTATATAATTGTGTTGTTCAGTTACGAGTCAACATTGATCGACTATTTTATGGTTGAAATATCCCAGTCATGTTACTGTTTCTTTTGTATGTGTGTATCTATGACTAAATTTCATAATTCTATGGTAAACTGAGAATATGTTAGTTTTGGCTAAGTAGTTTGTTTTTCATGCATATATATATATATATATATATATATATATATATATATATATATATATACTCTTTTACTGAAATAGATGTGGAGAGGAAAAATGGAAGGAGGAAAGAACATATGTATTTGTATAGATCCCCAAAACCGGGAGCAGGATCTTTTTTTCCTCCTCCATATTTTTAAAAGGTTATGAACTAACAGGTTTTGGGGATTTGACGATAAACCACGAAGCTAACTCATTTATGGACGGGAAACCTAAGGTAATCCCATAAACCGTCCTTCCCCGTTTTTAATATATACTGCTCTATATTTTAGAGTTTGCATTCTCTTTGGGATGTAGGTCTTTACATACGATATGTATATATATATATATATATATATATATATATATATATATATATGCTCTTTTACACTTTTACTTATTTCAGTAATTTTACTGCGGCCACGCTGGAGCACCGCCTTTAGTCGAGCAAATCGGCCCTAGGACTTATTCTTTGGAAGCCTAGTACTTATTCTATCGGTCTCTTTTGCCGAACCGCTAAGTTACGGGGACGTAAACACACCTGCATCGGTTGTCAAGCGATGTTGAGGGGACAAAGACAGACACAAAAACACACACATATATATATATATATACATATACATATATACGACGGGCTTCTTTCAGTTTCCGTCTTCCAAATCCACTCACAAGGCTTTGGTCCGCCCGAGGCTATAGTAGAAGACACTTGCCCAAAGTGCCACGCAGTGGGACTGAACCCGGAACCATGTGGTAAATAATAGATAATAACAAAAACAAAAATATAGGTGGTAACAAGTAATAATAGCGTTCAATATGAAGAGAATAAAATTTATAATAGTAAGTATAATTACAATAGAGGGCGCATAATGCGCCTACTTGCTGGATAGAGAAGCTAAACCCTCAAGTAAACCACCGAATTACACTGAAATATACAACAGCCAACAGAAATGGGGCTAGTGAGTAACGATTCTTCAAGAATCATTACAGTCCAAAGCTGTAGAATGAAGAACTGGATATATTTATATTATGATTTTGAGTTCTGACTAAAGCCTTAACTCTCCTCAGTAAATATTGCGATATGAAAAAAAGAACTAAATACTAAGTGTCCAGATATAAAACTTCGAGTTACGTGAATCTACGATACCATTTGGGTATTTGTCTGTGGGAATATATTGAACGCCACACTACTAAAATGTTGGACAAAGCACTAACAGCGGTGTCACCTCTATTCGTGAAATTAAGATGCAGATAATATCTCGTCTATTAAGTCATTAGTTTCCATGGTAAGTATGTAATGTGTGATCATCAGATCATAATAGAGATGGACAATTTGATATCTGCCTCATCATTATATGCCCACGCTTTCACATTTAAATTACCTTTTACTTACATATGATAATACACATTCTCGTTTGCATTTTATGTTGCATATCCAACAAAACCTTCTAACATCTATTTATTCAAATATAACTTTATTAACATTTTGCCAGAAATTTGTTTGTGTATGTATGTTTGTGTGTGTGTGTGTGTGTGTGTGTGTGTATGTGTGTGTGTGTGTGTGTGTGTGTGTGTGTGTGTGCGTTTATGTTCAAAATTCTGTTTTAAAAAGTAATAGTCCGGAACACAGTTATCTGCGAAATCATTCATCAATTATCGCTCTTCATTTGGTTGAACAGATATATTATATTTAAATGACACAAAATGTTAATCGAAATTCAGAGGAAAAAGAGCCAATTTTCTTCTGGATTATCGGGAGCAATTACTTCATTTTGCCATAGGGATTGGGAAATATAAAAGTGCATCCAACATGTCATACCTTCAGACTGATTGAGTATGATTGCAAGTCGATGTTCTCACATCCCTTTAACCATTTCTGATTATGCATTTTCCTTTCATAGCCTTAACATTTTATTGGCAATTTGACAAGATTTTCGGCTAGGTTGCTCACATCTAACTATTGACAACACATGTGCGGAATAAATTCAAAAAATAAAGTAAAATAATCACAATGTCCATATAAATTTGTAAATATTTTGTTCAATCTCTTGTCAAGCTATAAATTCCTTAATTCAATATCAATTTCCTAGCCTGAATTTTCCACGACTGAATTACAAAAATTGCTGTTTGCAACTGAAAATACGCTATTTCAATAAATAAAATTGAGGCAGTAAGGGAATATAAAACGGTAGAAAATGCAAAGTGCTGTCCAAGTTTTTGTCTAATGGAAATTTATATTCAGCGTTGACAAATGTAACAGCTAATTTATACGTCTACGCTTCAAATTAGTAGTATTTATTCCTTTTCGAAACTTACAGAAATAAGAAATATGACATATAACATTACTGCGAAAAACGGGGTTAAATTATTTCTAAAGTAAGCATAACCTTTCTATACTTAAACGCGAACACTTCAATATGTACCCTTGGAAATATTTCAAAATGTAAAGAATTGAGTAGAAGATTTATTGCCTGTAACGTAGTAGAATTCTTGTAAATATTGATTTCAGTAAAGTCCACAATTTATTTCACAACTTGTGAGATTTCCATTCCGGTTACACGTTGTTTGGCGTAAACACGTCTCATATTACACCCCACCCCCACACACACACACTCACTCACACACTCACACACTCCTATACGCACACACACACACACACATATATGCGTGTGGGGCGGGGGTCCACAATATGTTTTATGTATATGTATACCCTGAAGAGAAAATGGATCCACTGCTGGTTCCTAACTTCGAAATTGCAAATTTTATATGTCATGTCGCTAGCTGGCAGGATTTATAGTTTAGGAGATGTAATATCAATGATTATAGTGGTTTTATGGCAGTTTTTGATTGCTATTTCTAGGCATGTAAGGATTTTTAACCCTCTCCGTTATGACTGGTATCTTTCACAGTTACTGCACGCTTCTTATGTATATATTAGACTACCCGTGACACGTTGAGTCACTGAGAAAGTTTGAGTTTCCCAGCAACGAAATTTTGTTTCTCGGGTTTTTCTCTTTTCCACGTGACAACGAATGTGGTATCGAAATTACGCGTAAACAGCTCCTTTCTCCAGAAAAGTAAAGATTTGGTTGCTATTTTTTGCTCATCCTGCTGCCACGTAATAGGTATTTCGGGTCCTTTATTGCAAATAGCTGTTAGGTGGTGGCAGGGCGTGCTTGAAATAACAGTCAAATCTTTGGAGATGAGATACGTTGAATGCACTCGAAAGAAATCTATGGGAAAAAAACGACTTCGCACCGAAGTTACGAGCAGATCTTTTACGAAATATTTACCTTATTTTTAAAGTCAGTTTCACTTAAAAATATTTTGCCTATAATAATGTGTCTAATGGAAAGGTTAGAGTTTCTTTCGGAGTATTATCCCATTATGCACCATTTCGGGTATTTATACTCCAAAACTCCGAATATCTCAATAACTGCTCCTCTGATTTAATGGCGATACTTTGCTTACCCTTTCCCTACAACTTTCTCCCGCTCCTTTCTCCTTCATCTAGCAGCTCACCTGCGACGGACCGGTGTCCCGTCCAGGTGGGGAACGTATACGGGAAACCGGTTCGAGAAGGAATAAACAACCACAGACACACACACACACACACACACACACACATATATATATACCTTATATATATATATACCAACATATATATACATATATATATATATATATTCATATATACCTTATATATATATATATATATATATATATATATATATATATATATATATATATATATATATATATATATATATTTATTTATTTATAAACTTTATATATATACTTTATATTTCATACTTTAAATATATGTGGGGGAGTGTTCTCGCGACTGAGGATCAGTCAAATAGCTCGGAACTGTCTTTGAGATTTTACAACTAGCTATTTTGTTTGTTGCAAATCAGCGAACGATGGTCACTTTGTTTACAATGTGTTGTTAGCGATAGCGGACTATGACGATCGCTCGGGCATGCATGTGCTCGCGACTGAGAATCAGCATAATAGCTTCAAACTGAGTCAGTCTCGCGTTCCTGTTACCTGCTAGAGGTTGGTAGGTGTTCGCCCCACATGCTAGCAATATATTGAATGTAAGCCGTCTAGAGTTGCACCGATAACCAGCTGGCGGGGAATCTACCTGGGGTTAAACCGGTAATCACATGAAAATTTACCTCAATGTACAGTTATTTCCTGGGATTTTACAGCTAGATATTATGCTTATAGGAGGCGCAGGAGTGGCTGTGTGGTAAGTAGCTTGCTTACCAACCACATGGTTCCGGATTCAGTCCCAGTGCGTGGCACCTTGGGCAAGTGTCTTCTACTATAGCCTCCGGCCGACCAAAGCCTTGTGGGTGGATTTGGCAGACGGAAACTGAAAGAAGCCCGTCGTATATATATGTATATGTATGTGTCTGTGTTTGTCCCCCAACATCGCTTGACAACCGATGCTGGTGTGTTTACGTCCCCATAACTTAGCGGTTCGGCAAAAGAAACCGATAGAATAAGTACTAGGATTCCAAAGGATAAGTCCTGGGATCGATTTGCTCGACTAAAGGTGGTGCTCCAGCATGGCCACAGTCAAATGACTGAAACAAGTAAA
>NC_142938.1:26250250-26280250 GCF_046866305.1 Octopus bimaculoides | reverse complement strand
AGTGGAGAAGGATATACTTATCAGTTATCATTTCTTTGTGACAAAAATTTTTTACTGCAAACTTTCGAATTTTCTTCAATGCTGCCATGCAGATTCATGATAAATTAAATGACTGCTGGCTTCGAGAAAGGCATGATTCTAAGATTAAGTCATGGCTGATCGGTCAATAGAGTAAATGATTGGTAGATGATACTGGATAGTACTGGACAATTTTACACAGTAGGTATATTTGTATATGTGTGAATGCAGGTGCGTTTGTAATGGTGTGTATATGCGTGTCCGCGTGCTTCTTTGTGTTTCTGTGTGAAAGATATTCGAACGGGTAGGAAATAGTTACAAGGAAGAATTGGAAAATTAAGAAGTTTCCAGAACCTAAACCCACAAGAGTCTGAAACTAAGATAATTATGGAAATTACAAATGAGGTGATAGATGCACGTATGAGAATATACTCCTTTCTATAATAGGCACAAGGACTGAAATTTGGGGAGAGGGTTCAATCGATTAGTTCGACCCCAGTACGCAAAGGGTACTTAATTTAATGACCCCAAAACGACGAAGGGCAAAGGCAAAGCCAACCACGGCGGAATTTGAACTCAGAACGTAGCGACGGGTGAATTATCGCTAAGCATTTCGTCCAGCCTACTAACGATTCTGCCAGCTCGTCGCCTTACGGATGAGGATATACTGATGCATGTAACATCATGCCAATAAGTTTTGCTCGTTACGATGCTCCGAAAAACAAAACGATTGTATTATATTATTCCTTGTCATTTAGTTGTTTTAGTCAGTGGACTATGGCCATGCTGAGGCACCGCTTTGAAATGCTTTAGCTCAAAGAATAGACCCTGGGAACCTTTTTTTCAATCCTGGTACTTATACTATCAGTCTTAGTTTGCTGAACCGCCTGATTACGGGACATAGATAAAGCAACACCGATTGTCAAGCTGTGATGGGAGCAAACCCAAACCCAAACCCAAACATATGCCCGGAGATATATACACAACGAGATTTTTTCAGTTTCCGTCATTCAGATTCACTTATGAGGCATTGGTCCGCCTGAAGATATGGTAGGAGGCACTTGTCCAAGGTGCCACGTGGTGGGATTGAACCACAATCATGTGCTTGGGAAGCAAACATCTTACCACATTGCTGCTAGTAGCGAGTGGCTTAGTCGATTTCATCGACGCCGGTGCTCAACTGTGAGTTGTTTTTTTATCGACTCCCCAAAGTTAAAATACAAATTTGACTTCGGCTGCACATGAGCTCACGACGTTATCCCGGAAGAAATGCCAATGAGCACTTTGTGCTGCGTGCTATTGATTACAGCAGCTAGAGATTATGCTTTGATCACAGAGGTATGAAATCTATTTTTACTTTTTGGTTTCTTTTTAATGATAACAATTTGGATTATTTAGCAGAATGTAAACCTTTTGGCACTTAGCATTTCCTACCCCACTACATTTGTGTTTGAATAGGAACTCTAGCGTAGGGAGTGGTAAAGACAGCAGCAGTAAACAGCTTAAGAACCCAGTATTTTTGGTTTTAAACTAAGTAGCGCTTCATGCTTAGACTTAAACGTGGATATTTCTCAATGAGGAATAACATATCGGGCTCCTGGGAAAATTATTAAAATCTTCAGGAAGAGTCATCAATTTTTAGTCTGTAGCGTGAAAATTATTAAGATACTTCTGCCTCCAATTAGTGAGATAGCGAGCTCGTTTGAAAATAAGAAGACGTAAGATCATAAGGAAGATAATAGGAAAATATTTCGTGAATGAAGCAGAATGTTTGAAGGCTGTGGAACAAAGATTTAATTGGATAAATCAAGTGCTAACATTTCTAATTTAAGAAGGTATTACATCATTAACAGATGAGTGCAGAACTGAATGCTGTGAGGTTTGTTTCTTGAATTTCCAAGTTCAAATTCAATTTCAGATGTCAGATGAGTTTTCAATACATGCCTAGACGACTAAATAGAGTTTACAAATATCCAGCTGTGTAATCCCTCAATTATATGTCATATTTTACTTTGTATCTTCTAAACTAGACATAATTAATGCTTGAAGAATGAATTATTTGTCATGAATGAAGACTAGAGCGAAAATAATTTCTAGTTTTGTTTGTCTTGTTCATTTGCTACATTTACTCTAAACGTTATAAATAACAAACATAAAGCAACTAAAATATTTGTTTCAAATTTTGACACAAGGCCTACAAATTCGATAAGATCGACCCAACTGCACAACTGGTACTTATTTCATCGGCCTGAAACGAAGCAAAGTCGAGCTCGGCAGAAATCGAATTCAAAACGTAAAGACGGACAATAGCAACTAAAAATATTGCCCATGAAACATGTGTATAAAGTTACATACAAGGGTCGGTTGAAAAGTTCATAGGCTGACAAATAAACTCACATGGGATGCCAACAGTTCAAATCTATTTCTCAACATAGTCCCCCTTGCAGCCCATACACTTCTTCCATGGGTGTCGTAGTGCCTGGATATAATTAGTGAAGAAGTTGTTTACTGCTGGGTCAAAATTCATCAACAGTAGATATAATATATTCATCACTGCTCTACTGCGAAATGTTCATGTTGGTGAAGAGATGGTATTGAAACAACCACCTCAAGCAGCACGTGAAGGTGGACTAACAAGACACACGATACGTACGGTGTAACATAAAGAACTGAATTTTTGTTCATGGAAACCTCATTACATGCAGGAGCTAAAACGTGATGAGACGACGCAGATTTCGTGAAGCCCAAGAAGTCCAGATCTCACTCTATGTGATTTTTATCTGTAGAATTTCACAAAAGAGAAGGTGTACAAGACAAAACCTCGCACACTGGAGAACTTGGAGATAGGGATTCATGAGGTTCTCAATGATATCCCGGACGTCGTCCTTCAGAATGTTGTTCTTTCCATCCCTGACAGTTTGAGGAAACTGGTTGACGGCACCGGTGCTTACGTTGAATTATGAAAATTTATTTTCATAATTGTAATAAAAAAAACATCTATCATTTGTTCCAATAAATTTGTAAAAGGAATATGGATTTTATTACCAATTTTTAATGCCTACTTACTTTTCAACCACCCTGTACAGTTGTTCTACCTCCTATCAATACCAGCTATCTATCACTAGACCTTTGATCATCTGTTCATTAACTGCATTCAAGCTAATCTATAATTACCACGACGAATATCATTATTCACTGTTTGTAACTTACATTTGGGAAAGAGCATATAACTTGTATCACTGATTTGATAGTTAAACCACAGGAACGAAACTTCTTTTATGAAAGTAATAATGCATTATGAATGAGTGACCCACTAAGTGGTCGTTTGACCCAGAAGAAATATGAGCCAACTATTCCGCGCTCCACACTTTATCATCTTAAAAATAAACAGACTTTAGCTACCCAACAAAAAATATGTTGAGCGTTAGGTTGGAGAACTTGCTATTATTGTTCCAGCAGGGCTTCATTACAAGTGAGCTGCCCAGAACAACATCAACGAAATTTAGAAAGAAAAATGAGATCATGTTTGTGTTCAATGAAAGTGATGAAACCAACACCAACATTAACACACAATACAAAAATAAATCACTTTAAATGTATCACCTGCAAAACCTGAAAACTCCAATTACAAAAATGTCAAGAACAAAAATATTCTCATATTCCTTTCTTTTATGAGAGAAAAATACCAGTGTGACTTAGTAAATTTCTTAAGCACTAATAGTGTGTATTGTTTTATCTTTCTTCGGGCGTTTTTTAAAGTATAAATCACGTTACCAATTTATCTGATTCTATTGTAATTACAGTTAACGTTTCTTTCGACAGTTATTCGGGTTATCTTACACCGGTGTCTATTATAGCTTCTTAAAATTCACCCATTATGATTGGATATTATATTTTAGCCACACATGCGATATATTTTCTTACAATGCTATTCCGATAACGTAGTATATTGTATTAGTGTGATGCGTCACTCTTAATTTTTCTCACTACACCATTACGCTAATATCTTAAGAAATTCTTGTTGATAGCAGTTGAAGCCAGTTGATAACTGGCTTATTTTTAGAGTTGTGTTTGTTTAGACCAGTTCTTACGATGAAGTTTTACGTATTTAGGGAGGTGGTACTGTTAACCCAATCATCTGCACATACCATATTTTGTTCTTGTTGTTTAAGCCGGTTCGTCTTTTATGTAACACAGCTATAGAATATTACAACCCTAGTTATTCTCTTTGCTATATCTTCTGTTGTATATCCTGATCTATTTTATGTCACATGTCTTTTATTTTTAAGGTGGAAACCTGTGAATTGAGGAACCTATGTCTGTTATATCTTGCACATCGAGCAGCCATTTAAAGCCTCTGCCTCCCTCCCTTTCTCTTTCTGTCTTACCCTTTCTCTCCTTCTTTCAATTTCTATGTCTAATGATGCTATTTCCCCCTATGTCATTGACTGACACTTATGAGATTTAGGAAGCAGAAACAAAGGAATAATTATTAGATCTGGTGATTTTCAAATATTCTCTAATGTTTTACTTGCAAGTTTATTTGTTTCGGTCTAGAAAGCTATTACTTATAGATGATTGTGTTAAATATCCTGTGTTTGAAGCAAAACATATTTTAAACGTATGTCGTGGAATAATTTAACTGTAACATATAAAACCAGTTAAATAAAAAAGACAACAAAGAAATTAATTATCCATTTTTATTAAAAGCAATTTAGAGTAAAATGAAATGCCAAAAGTTTTATTAGTCATACAAGCAAATGGTATTACATCCATTACTTCAAGTAAAATTACTCCACGCATCACCGCATGGTATTTTTTCTTTCAATGTTTTTCCATTATCCATTCAGAACACAAAAATACCCATCCCCAACATACAGACATACCGAACACTTCATATACATCAAGTAGCAACTGATGATGACAGCAGATTATTTTCTTGAAATTTTAGTCATCATCACCCAGATTGTTTATGAAAGTGTCGAAAATAAGAAGCAAAATATTCTCATCTGCTCTGCTAAATAGTGATGTAATTCCTATACTATAAAATGGCTGTCATATTTGGTAATTTCATTTAATTTCTCAATGATATGTTTTCATATAAATAGTGATTGCTGTATCTTTGTATAAAACTCTAAATGATTTTAATGAATCTAATAATCAATTGTACCGAATTGTTTGTTTAAGCTTCTATAATTCATAATATATTATTTTCATCATTATTCCAAATTTCATAATATGTCAGCTGTTACCAATAAAACTCATTCTGCCACAGGCGATCCTACACCATTTTGTGTTTTTGGTTTTTGCAGTATTTCTATTTTCCTTGCAAAGGTTCGTTGTCTGAACCTAAATTATGTCTACCCCACTAGCGATGTCATGCGAGAGATTATTTAGTCTCGAAACGACAAGTCAACACTACATTCCTCTTCAATTTAAAAGGTATACACATTTTTAAAGAGATGAGCAATAATCACATTGGAAAACCGACATACAATTGTGTTGAAAATTGATGATCTTTCATACACTCGGTAATGTGGCATTTAGAGAATATGACACCGTTAACCCATGGCTGTTGAGACACACGTGTGTCTCAAGCGTGGATATTTGTTTGTGTATTTTCTGCCTCACAATCGTAGTCACCGCAATAAACTCACAAACGTTGAGTTTACCAATGTCGTCACATCTAAGTTTCAGAAATTATTATAAAGCTGTTGTTAAAATCCTTCGTGGTGTACATCTCTGGTACGTAGAAGCAATTTATTGAAATAGAGAAAAATATCAGTTCCTTTATTAATATATCTCGCTCATGTGCGTCTGTCACTTTATACAAAAATACATATACATATGTGTGTGTAAATGTGCGTATATATATATATGTACATATATATATATATATATATATATATATATATATATATATATATATATATATATATATATATATATATATATATATATATATATAAGTCAGTAAATAGTGGGGTTGTGTTAACCGCACGTGGAGAAATAATAGGAAAATGAAAAAAAGCCAGAATGCTGAACTGGAAGCATAATTTAATAAAGATTTTTTCTAACCGGTTTTCATTGCGAAGAAGCAAATTATCAAGAAGGAGAATGAAAATGTTTTTTTACAGAGAAGTACAAAAAAGTACAAAATGAAGAAAATAATATATAAAACAATAATATATAAAAAAATAAAAAAATAAATATACCCATACATTATATTGTCTTTGAGCTTTTGTAGTTCAAAATAGTAGTTCATGTATAAATTGGTAGGAAAAATAAGGATGCATGAGGGTTGAGGGTTTTGTTAGGTTTAAAAAAAGGGTTAAAAGTTTGTGTTAAGCAGGAAATGTGGTGTCAAAACAGGAAGTGTGTGTAAGGGGAGACAAGTGTTTTTAGTTGGAGTTATGAACTCTTTTTTTCCCAACAGGAAGTTTGTGTCTGTTCATAGAGGAATAAGGTCACTGAGGGGTGTGTGTGTTAAGAAATGGTTGGAATTTCTCTATGAAAAGATTCTCCTTGTTGATTCTTTCTTGTGTGGAGATTCTGTCTTTACATTGATAGAAAGGGAATATAATGAATTTAGGGTTTTTGTTTCTGGCGCAAGAGTTTATGTGGCCACTGAGTGGAATTTGGCGGTATTGAGGGAGGTTTATTTGTTCCTTATGGACAGCTACTCTTCTACGTAATGGGAGGCTCGTCTGTCCGATATAGAAGTTTTGGCAACCTGCGCAAGTAAGGACATAAATGAGGTTACCCGAGGAACAAGAGAAATTGGTTTTAATTTTAAACTTTGTTCCTCGTTTGAAGGTAAATTCAGAGCCTTCAAGTAGGTAGGGGCAAGTGCCACAATTAGGGCGTGCACATTTTTTAACTGATGGGGGTGGAAGTGGTGTATGTAGTTTGGAATTGGTTAATAATGTTTTCAAAGATTTGTGTTGCCTTTTGGATTCAAGGACTTTGTGTGTATTAATGATATTGTTCATTTTCGGGTCTGTGGTGAGTAAGGGGAGGTTTTGTTTAATTGTGGTGAATGCTTCGATGTTATTGGGGTTATGGGTGGAGATGTATGGAAGTATTTTGGGGTTGGGTGTGTTATTTTGTTGGTTGGTTTTAGTGTGTTTTTGTCAAGTTCCTTGGCACGTTTTATTCCAAGATCTATGAGTGTGGAGGGATATTGGCGTTGTAACAGTGTTTTTTTGAGATCTTGTAAGCGTATTTCTCGAGTGGTTGGGTCAGAGACAATGGTGCAAATTCTTTTAGCTAAATTAAAGGGGATATTTATCTTGGTGTGTTTTGGGTGGCATGAGCTAAAAAGGAGGTATTGTTGTGAGTCTGTAGGTTTGTGGTAGATGTCGGTTGTGATTTGGTTATTAGGTGTTTTTATAATTAAGAGATCAAGAAAAGGGAGATGATGTTTGCTGAATTCCATAGTGAATTGAATGTTGGGATGTATGTTATTAAGAATGGATTTGAATTCTAGAAGTTTTTCATAGGGTTCATTCCATATGATGAAACAATCATCCAAATATCTTTTCCAGTTATCCATTAAAAAGATGTGGAAAAGGTGTCCAAATTTATGGCGTGAGGTTTCATATAGTGTCAATTCAAAAAAAACCATTATGAGGTTCGCAAGGACTGGTGCAGCTTTAGTACCCCTCGCGAGACCACACTTTTGGCGAAAGTATGTGTCTGCAAACAGGAAGTAATTGTTGGTCAGAATGAACTTAAGTGATTCTATGATGAAAGTTGTGTTGATGCGATTAGGAAATGTTTCTGGGTGTTTGTGCAGCCAGAATTTAATTGCCTCAGTCGCATATTCATAAGGGATATTTGTATAAAGGTTAACCACGTCAAAAGAAACCAAGAGTGACTCCTCGTTTGTTGTTTTCGGGAGGTGATTGAGCATGTCAAGATCATCTCTGATGAAACTTTTGATGTGGCTTAGGAATCCTAACAAACAAGGAATCCTACCCACACCTATGCATAAATCTCCCACCCAAGGTACCCCATACCGTCCACCCAACAAACACCCACAATCATACCATTTTTTCTACAGATCCTCATACCCACGCAACCCATACCAACAGAACCACAATAACTACCTACCCAACTCCAACCTTGCATACAATTCACCCTACAAACACCCAAAAATCCACCGCATTTCTCACAAAACCTCAAACCATCACATCCCATACCAACACAATCACTATACCTACCCATCCACTTCCAGCCTATCCACCCAACAATACCCCTACCCCTACCCCTTATACCACAACTCTAACAATCACTACACCCCCTACTTCAACAACCATTTTTTAGACAGAGGGGAGAAAAACAGGCACTACCGCTAATACAGACCCATCAGAAGAAAACTAAAAAGAAAACTAAAATAATAAACCTCTCTAATAAAACCCTTACACAAACCCAAATTAACATCGTAGCCAGAGGCTTAAAATTCACACCCACCCCAAGAACACCCAACCCCCCTGAGATCAAGGATGACATTTCAGAATTTTGCAGAAAGCTTCGTTTAACAGAAGCTTTCATAGACTTCAACAATGAGGATGACTCAATTATTAAAAACAAAAGCAACTTCATACCTTCCAAAGGAAGGAATAAAGCACTGGATGATTTTTGCAACCACATCCAGAGTTTCCCTTTTACCCCATCTAAAACCAAGGTCAAATAAAACTTTAATAGCATAGAATGGAAAAATCTAAGAGACTTACAACAGGACAAAAGCCTTACTATCAAAGAAGCTGACAAAGGTAGTACTGTAGTCCTAATGAACACAGATTTTTACAAACACCTAGCACTCACCTTACTAAACGATAACTCCTTCTATGAAAATATCAACAACTATAAACAACAAAAAACTCTCAAAAACCTCACCACCTTTATACTCCAGCAAGGTCAAGGACTCACGGACAAAGAAAAAGATTACATCACTAATTTCAAATGCAAGCCCAGCCTCTTCTATGGCCTCCCTAAAATCCATAAGAACAAATCCATCACCGAAGCTTGCAAACTCTCCTCTGAAATCAACATCAACATCAAGGCACCGGAAGATTTAAAACTAAGACCCATTATAGCAGGCACCTCCTGCGAAACACATCGCTTAAGCAATTTCTTGGACATTCTTTTGAAACCTTTCCTAAGCCACATCAAAAGTTTCATCAGAGATGATCTTGACATGCTCAATCACCTCCCGAAAACAACAAACGAGGAGTCACTCTTGGTTTCTTTTGACGTGGTCAACCTTTATACAAATATCCCTCATGAATATGCGATTGAGGCAATTAAATTCTGGCTGCACAAACACCCAGAAACATTTCCTAATCGCATCAACACAACTTTCATCATAGAATCACTTAAGTTCATTCTGACCAACAATTACTTTCTGTTTGCAGACACATACTTTCGCCAAAAGTGTGGTATCGCGATGGGTATTAAAGCTGCACCAGTCCTTGCGAACCTCATAATGGGTTTTTTTGAATTAACACTATATGAAACCTCACGCCATAAATTTGGACACCTTTTCCACATCTTTTTAATGGATAACTGGAAAAGATATTTGGATGATTGTTTCATCATATGGAATGAACCCTATGAAAAACTTCTAGAATTCAAATCCATTCTTAATAACATACATCCCAACATTCAATTCACTATGGAATTCAGCAAACATCTTCTCCCTTTTCTTGATCTCTTAATTATAAAAACACCTAATAACCAAATCACAACCGACATCTACCACAAACCTACAGACTCACAACAATACCTCCTTTTTAGCTCATGCCACCCAAAACACACCAAGATAAATATCCCCTTTGATTTAGCTAAAAGAATTTGCACCATTGTCTCTGACCCAACCACTCGAGAAATACGCTTACAAGATCTCAAAAAAACACTGTTACAACGCCAATATCCCTCCACACTCATAGATCTTGGAATAAAACGTGCCAAGGAACTTGACAAAAACACACTAAAAACCAACCAACAAAATAACACACCCAGCCCCAAAATACTTCCATACATCTCCACCCATAACCCCAATAACATCGAAGCATTCACCACAATTAAACAAAACCTCCCCTTACTCACCACAGACCCGAAAATGAACAATATCATTAATACACACAAAGTCCTTAAATGCAAAAGGCAACACAAATCTTTGAAAACATTATTAACCAATTCCAAACTACATACACCACTTCCACCCCCATCAGTTAAAAATTGTGTGCACGCCCTAATTGTGGCACCTGCCCCTACCTACTTGAAGGCTCTGAATTTACCTTCAAACGAGGAACAAAGTTTAAAATTAAAACCAATTTCTCTTGTTTCTCGGGTAACCTCATTTATGTCCTTACTTGCGCAGGTTGCCAAAACTTCTATATCGGACAGACGAGCCTCCCATTACGTAGAAGAGTAGCTGTCCATAAGGAACAAATAAACCTCCCTCAATACCGCCAAATTCCACTCAGTGGCCACATAAACTCTTGCGCCAGAAACAAAAACCCTAAATTCATTATATTCCCTTTCTATCAATGTAAAGACAGAATCTCCACACAAGAAAGAATTAACAAGGAGAATCTTTTCATAGAGAAATTCCAACCATTTCTTAACACACACACCCCTCAGTGACCTTATTCCTCTATGAACAGACACAAACTTCCTGTTGGGAAAAAAAGAGTTCATAACTCCAACTAAAAACACTTGTCTCCCCTTACACACACTTCCTGTTTTGACACCACATTTCCTGCTTAACACAAACTTTTAACCCTTTTTTTAAACCTAACAAAACCCTCAACCCTCATGCATCCTTATTTTTCCTACCAATTTATACATGAACTACTATTGAACTACAAAAGCTCAAAGACAATATAATGTATGGGTATATTTATTTTTTTATTTTTTTATATATTATTGTTTTATATATTATTTTCTTCATTTTGTACTTCTTTGTAAAAAAACATTTTCATTCTCCTTCTTGATAATTTGCTTCTTCGCAATGAAAACCGGTTAGAAAAAATCTTTATTAAATTATGCTTCCAGTTCAGCATTCTGGCTTTTTTTCATTTTCCTATTATTTCTCCACGTGCGGTTAACACAACCCCACTATTTACTGACTTATATATATATATATATATATATATATATATATATATATATATATATATATATATATATATATATATATATATACAATACACACACACACATATATATACATAGTGATATATATGTGCGTATGTGCCTGTGTGTGTCTGTGTGTGTGCGTGTGTGCGCAGATATGCATGTACGTACGCACAGCATACTAAATGTATTTATTGCCAAAAATTGATATGCGCATTATAAGATGTGGTCACACAGCTACATTTGAAATTAAAGAGCCGTTTATTTTAAATAGCACTCACACATATATTATATTATATGGACTGTTAGTCCCCGTAATTCAACAATTATTTAAGAATGGTTATTTCGACATTATTTGAATGTTTGCCAAGAGCATTAACGCCATCAATGAACTGACGTCAATGGAAAATTGTAATACAAGATCGTCTCAATATAAATTGTGGATATTATGAATTGCTTTTATTTATTTATGCAGTATGTGGACTACGCAATCCCTTCTCTATTATGTGCTTGCATCTTCTTTCACCACAAAATGTTCGATGATATAAGAAGTACATAGAAACAGCAAATGATACACATCCACATCCTCTGTAACGAAATGGCCATTAGTAGACCTAGAAGACCACCGATCCAACGGGGATAGCATCTGATGGCTGTTCAATCATGCCCTGAAATATCCCTTTAAAAATCCCCAACACTCTGACTTCAAAATAATGCAATAGGTGCTATTCAAACTGCTTTAGGTATAGGGTGCTTTATTCAAAACACACCTCATCTAAACAAGACCTAATGTAACAAAAACAATGTGAATCGATAGACAACAGCTTTATGCATAGACTGTTCCGTTGAATCTCATATGAGATAGTACCATTAGTCGTAGTAGTTCATGTAGAGAGATACAGAAGTTCTAGAAATGTTTGAACTATAGATTACACTTGTTATACCTATGTTCCATGAGGGATATATTGGAGTCAAGCACTATAAGTACATTTCCGTATTGTTTTTAATTAATTGCACATGATTATTGTAGTCTTCAAGTGATCATTGTCATAGCTCTTAACAGTGTACTTGAAATAGAAAATTACTTCAAAGAAAATCCCTATTATTCACTGGAAAATTGGATTTTATATGAACTTGACGGATATATTTTGTGAAATACTATTCATTTTTCTTATTAATATTTAGCTAATACAATAAACATTGTAAATGCCAGGAAACTGTTCTTACTTCTAATAGGGTCCCAAGAAATGACTGAGTATTTGCTATCAAAAACTTCCAAGCTACGGTTTGACAATTTCTTCGTATATATATAGTCATAAATTACTGGGAAAAAAGAAAATAATAATAACAACAGCAACAACAACAACAACGACAATAATAATAATAATAATAATAATAATAATAATAATAATAATAATAATAATAATAATAATAATAATAATAATCATAATAATAATAATTGGGAGAAATAAAATATGATCCTTCAAAAACTCGCAAAATTAAATCCTTAACACGTAAGAGACTTTCACTCTTTCTATCACTCAATCTCCATCCCTCTTCGTCTCTCCTCCACTGTTAAAATTGAAAAACAAAAATAAAATATGCGTATAATGTTAATTTTAATTTTGAAAGATATTGAAGCTTTCATTGCCCTCCCTCTATGTCCTTTCTCAATTGTTAAGAGAGTAAGAACAAAAAAAAAAGAAAGAAAATCGATCGTAGATATAGTTAAATGTTTCAAATGAACATAGACCATCTAGTTTCAGGATCCCAAGTAGTGCTGCATTGATAAGCTTCAACGAGATCAAAATAATGTTATCCGCAGCTACTAGGGCATCCAAAACGGGAAAAAATGAATTATATGGACATATTCTTTCATATATTCATATATTCTCGGACTCACAAGAATAAGACAAAGTTTTTAATCTCAGAAATATACGCCGCTTAATCCGGGGCATCTCACGGATGCACAAGAACTGGTACACAAAATAGAATGAAAATGGGAACAGTAACGATCTTAGACTGCACCCCCACCATTGTATCTATTGCAATATGTCATTGTTTGTCGAAATACATAATAGGGTCCTAAAGTGGATAGATACTCAAACTATCTACAAAAGTTGATCCATTAATCAATCAGGAAAGAAAATATGTATTGTATTGTATTTCAATATATCAATATTTTTAAGGTGGTGAGCTACAGAAACGTTAGCACACGGCGAAATGCTTACTGGCATTTCGTCGCTCTGCAAGCTCTGAGTTCAAATACCACCGGGTATAACTTCGTATTTCCTCCTTTGGGGGTCGATAAAACAAATACCAGCTGAGCACTGGGGTCGACGTAATCGTCTTATACCTCCATCGAAATTGCTGACTTCCTGCCATAATTTGAAAGTGATATTATGTGAAAGAATAAGGTGGCGAGCTAACAGAATGGTTAGCACGCCGGACAAAACAGATTAGAATTTCGTCTGTCTTTACTTTCTGAGTTCAAATTCCGCCAACCTCGACTTTGTTTTCATCCTTTTGGAGCCGGTAAAATAAATACCAGTTGAACACTGAGGTTCATGTGATCGACTTAACCCCACCTACGAAATAGTTGGTATTGTGCCAAAATTTGAAACCGAAATTATGTGAAAGGATTAATTATTCTTGCTTCACCCCGCCCCTCATATGATTTCGGTGTTGAATTCAATATTATAGAACCTACAAAACTCATGAACTGTAGTGTTCATTCGATTAAGTCCTAACGAAATTGTTAATCAATTTCGTTCCATATGAATATTAAGTTATTTTTTCCGCTTCTTTACCACAAGAAAACAAATTCTGCAAATTTTTTAGATTTTATGTTGTTTTTTTTTTGTTCAAGTGAATAGTGTGCATTATATATCATAGATAATACGCTATAGAAATATTTATTAACTAAACACAACATCGGTTAAACACATGAAATCATCTTTGCTGAAATGTGATTTAATACATGTTCGTTTTAATATCACAAAAATGTTTAGCAAAGGAGAAACTAAAGCAAAACATTAACTTTGATAATGTACAATATGTGAAAAAGGAAGATAGGAAAAATTTTAATTT
Organism: Octopus bimaculoides; assembly: GCF_046866305.1. Taxonomy (NCBI): domain Eukaryota; kingdom Metazoa; phylum Mollusca; class Cephalopoda; order Octopoda; family Octopodidae; genus Octopus; species Octopus bimaculoides. The sequence continues at coordinate 26,265,997 of NC_142938.1, read as the reverse complement.
GATGAATGTAATTATTTTCTGGTAAAAATTGTTTTCTTAGTTTTCACTATTTGAATATATTTCCGGAGGTAATGAAATAGCTGTCTTCGAGAAACTCTAACAGCTGAGGATACAAATAACTTGTAATTATCTCAAACGCCTTCAAGTGTGAGAAGAAAAATAAATGCTCCATTCTGAGAATGTTCTAATTACTTCAATGTTATTACTTTAGGATCCAGAATGGCAAGTTTTCCAGTTTATTTATTTCCGTATTAATGTTTCTAAAGATACCAAAGAAATTCTGATTCAAACAATTAGATAGGCATTTTATTAAAGAAATAATTAAATGGATTTTACAGAAAAATACCTGAATTTAATGTAAATATATGAACAAATTAAAATAATTACTAATGATTATATCATTAAGAAAAGGGCTGGCAAAATTCTATAAAATGTTACTTTAAATTTTATCAACGTTTATTTGCTTATCATATCTAAATGTAATCAAATTAAAATAGTCACGTAGAAAATAAGCAATAACTTATTATGGGTTACATTTTCATTTCAGTTGTGGATTAAATCCAGGTCGATTATTATCGGGCAGTAGTGAACATCCACTCTCCCACTCTCTTTATATAACTTAGATACGTTGTCCACTATAATTCTTTACCTAAAAGTGTCCTAAATCATTTGATGAACGTTTCTCCTTTATTTCTTCGTGGTTGAATAGCGAAGCAGATACCGGTTCATTTATTAGGCAATTAGTAGCCGTATTATTGAGAGAAAAATATACTATGACTAGTTTATTTACTCTTCTACTAGTGTAAACATAGTATTTACTGTTAACAAATATGCTTAAAATGCAAATAACAAATGACGCAGTAAAACGATATAGAAAGTAAATTAGCAGCAAGAATAATTCCAAGAACGGCAACGTTGCACTACACATCAAAAGCAAACAACAAAAGCACTACAACAAATGCAAACAACCAAACAACCTGTCCAAACTTCATTGGTGACCACAGTACATTATCAAATACTTTCCAACTTCAACAACAAAATCATACAAACAAGATACGTTCGTAGAACGCAAAATAATATCTACTTAACAACTACGAAGTAAATTTGACTCTATCTTTCCAGAAAAAATCAACATAATACAGGCCCATCACTAGAGTCAAGCAACACACTACTCACACATTTTACATAGAAATACACATTCAATGTTAGTAATCGACCAGAAAGTACCACTCTAATTAATATCAACGTATGTAAAACTTATGAATACATCACCCAAACACCACTTATAAACTAACTACTGTCCAGTTTGTATTGTGGCTCTCATCTAGATTGAAGAATTGCAAATCTGGGTCCATAAAGCTGTAGACCATAGCTGTTTGTGCACTAGACAATTTATGAGTGAGATTCATAAGAATAAACATATCAATAAACTTATTAAATATCTTTGATAAAAAATAAAGACAGAACAGAACACCAAAAATACCCAGTTTCTAATGGAGATATTTGCGTTTTATTGTTACACAAGTTAAAACGAACCAGCGAGAAACATTTACCCACTCATTCGTGATACAAAATATAAAAGTCAAATATCCTCCAAATTATTTGAACCCGTGTAATTATATGAAGCATTTATGTCAGATTATGTAGTCTAGGTCAGACTACCAACACATGGGCGATGTGGTTGGATTGCATATTATCGTTTGTATATCAAGGAGTGACTTCTCGCTAAACAACAGTAATAGAAACATTTCGGTTAAGAAAAAAATAGTGTATGCCTCGATTTATCCTCCGTTGAATTAAACGAATTCCGTAGATGCAACTAGAAAACGTACAATTTGCCCTAATTCGAATGGCCTTTGCCGCTATCAATGAAATATAAAAATACATAACATTGTTACACTCTTCTGTTAGTAACCTTTTAAATTGCGGGATATTTATACGAAACATCATACTTTATCGTCTGCACACGATAATAAAAGTATTCAATTTAGATTACATATTTCCGGAAATATATTTTGAAATTTCTGAAATAAGCTAGACAGATAACAATTTGGAATTTAAATATATGGGATTTGTCCATATAACCACACAGAAAAATATTAATAGTTTTTGTTGCATATTACAAGACATTGCGGAAGCAAGGTTAAGTGCAAAACTATGTATTATGTAATGCTTTCTATACTAACGATTGATTTCAGCGTATAAGTAGAGACAAGTCTTTTAAGGATTCATTTTACGTAAAAATTTATTCGCGTTGGAAATAACGTTTGCATTGTATTACAACAGTCTCCACTAACCGTCTGCAGATGTTATCTAAATATGAAGCAAAACAGAATTGCTGCTTTTATGTCAATGACTAATATATTTTATACACGTTTCTTGCTTAAAGTATATCGGCGGTTACTAAGTTTGAGAGGAGTTACGACTTGTCACAGGGATAAGTCTTTTGCGTAACTATGTATGACAACATCAAAACTATCTAACATGAAAATTATTTGTATTAATAATATCGAATTGTAGATTTATCACGCAGGAAATCCTAACTTAACAGTTACTAATTGACTATTAATCTCCAGAGTTATATGTGTGTCACACGGATAAGTTCATCAAGCCGACCTGTGTTTCACTCGTAATTTCATGAGCAATTTTTTATAGTTTCATGTCATGCAATGTAACTCCATGTAGCTTAAACGTCGATCATTGGTTACTAATGGCGAACGTTGTATCGTTATGTTCTGTATGACAGATATATATTCCGTAAATGTATAGTATGGAATCCAAATTCTAGAACGGATTTCCCAGGAAGCTATAAGAAGCAAAGACGCTCCACTATCAGCAACACAACCATAAATGCATATCTCTTATATACAGACACACACACACACACACACACACAGAGATTTCTATCTATCTATCTATCTATCTATCTATCTATCTATCTATCTATCAATATATATATATATATATATATATATATATATGTGTGTGTGTGTGTGTGTGTGTATAGTTAAAAAAACACAAAAAACAATAACAAAAAAACAACAAAGTGAGGACGTGATACGGATAGTGTTATTGGACGCTCGGGAAAGGAAAGAGAGAGAGAGAGAGTATAATGTTTCGGGCGGAGCCCTTCGTCGGAAAGACGGAAAGTTCGGAGAATGGAAAAACGGAGGAAGAGGAAAATGGCACCGATGCCCACGAGGTTACATTGTGAAAGGACCGGAAGAGGAGGTGGTGGGGGAAAAGTTCTTTCTAAGACAGGAGAGTGAAAAAGAGAGGTGAATATATGTGCGTGCACGAGAGTCTGCGAGTGTGTGTGTGATAACAGAACGTGTGTGTGCGTATGTATGTGTGTGTGTGTGCATGGTTTGGTGGTTTATCTGTTAGTATGTATGTGTGTTTGTGTGTGCGTGTGTGTGACGTAGTGGAAGGAATTAGTAGCAGGAATAGTTAGTGGGTGCTTATGGACAATGGTTAGTAGTAGGTCAGCAGGCAGTTTTTGAGTATGTGTGTGTTCGTGTGTGTGTATGTGTATGTTTTTTGTGTGTGCGTGTGTGTGCATGCGCGTGTGTGTTTATGTGTGTCTGTATGTGTGTGTCCGTGTGTGTGTGTGTGCGCGTGTGTGTATGTGTATATTGTGTATGTGAGAGGTGTGTGTGCGTGTGTGCATGTATATATATATATATATATATATATATATATATATACAGTCGTAAACACATTGCTACCTCTTTTTTATAATCTGTGTCATTGTACAAATTATGTACAATATAGGCTGCCTGCGTGGTAAGAAGTCTGCTTCTCAACCACAAGGTTCCTGATTCACTACTACTGCATGACACCTTTCGCAAGCCTCGAGCAAAACATTGTGAGCCCACATAACTTTTAATCCTTTCGGAGATGATAGAATACACACCAATTGAACACTGGGTGTATGTAGTCAACGGATGCCACTTACCCCGAAATTACCGGCCCTGTGCCAAACTTTGGAGCCAATGTTTGTTAATTAAGGAATATATTTAATGATTGTTAGAAACCTAGATTTCCGTGGATTTGATTTAAAACTGGTTTCAAGATTTTCAGATATTTTGCTTCTACGAAGATTAATTCATTAACGTCAAGATTATAAAGAAATATGTAGTGTTCGCTTTAAACTCCAAAAACATTTTACGGCAGTTAAATATCTTTATGCTTAATTAATTAGTAAACATAGTATTGGTCTACACTATATGGACGATGTGCTGTTATCCATTCATTGTTCACATCTTCACAGAATTGACAATGCGATGATCTCTGTCTTTTAAAACATTTATGAATATATATATCTGTGTGTAAAATCACTAAATTCCTTATCAAATGGGCCTTGTTCTGAGATCCGTTAACAAGTTGAGTTTATAGTATTATATTTTTCATAGCTGCTATCACAATATTTTCGCTGCGTGACATTGTTGAACCATTCTGGATGCAACATTTACAAATTTTCGTTAAGCAAAAATTAAAACATTTGATATCACAATAGCGTGGTCACAATCTGCTTGTTACAATCGCCCAGCCACAGTCTACATATCACTATCACGCAGCATGTACACTAAAAATTAATAATAATAATAATAATAATAATAATAATAATAATAATAATAATAATAATAATGAAAAATAATGACAGGATATAGGATGCACCACCCAAAATCTGACGTAGAAAGGCTATATATACAACGCACAGAAGGTGGCATGGGTCTTATACAGCTGGAAAACTATTATAAAATAACCAAATATACCTACTCCAGAAGCAAGGAAAATTAATACAGATAGCCACAAAACACGAGCAAAACAAAAAACTGTTTTCAATATTTAAGGAAGCTGACAAATACAAACAAGAAATCAATCAACCTAACAAATACGAAGAAGAAGAAGAAGAAGAAGAAGAAGAAGAAGAAGAAGAAGAAGAAGAAGAAGAAGAAGAAGAAGAAGAAGAAGAAGAAGAAGAAGAAGAAGAAGAAGAAGAAGAAGAAGAAGAAGAAGAAAAAACAACAAAAGCTATAAAACAAATGAAATCCAAACTAAAACTAGAACAGCAACGGGCCATGATAAAACAATGGCAAGAAAAGCCCCTACATGGTAAATACTGGGCTAAACTAAATGCAAAAGAAATAGACAGAGAAAAATCTCAGCAATGGTTGAGAAGCTCAGGACTCAAAGCAGAGACTAAAGGATGTTTAATTGCTGCACAAGACCAAAGCCTCCCCACCAGAAATTACCAAAAACATATAATGAAAAGAAACATAACAAATAACTGTAGAATTTGTGGAGATGGACAAGAAACAATAAATCATATTATCTCTGGCTGTCCAGTCCTGGCTAAGAAGGAATATATTCACAGACACGACAGAATTGGGACCTATATACACTGGAGGCTATGCCAACACTATGGAATAACAACAGAAAAAAGATGGTATAAACACACGCCAGAAAAGGTCACAGAAGACGAGAAAGCAACCATACTCTGGGATATGCCAATACACACAGATAGAGAAATTAAGGCAAATAGACCAGATATAATTGTCAAAGATCATGAAGAAAAAAAATGCTTTCTAATTGATGTATCAATACCAGCAGATGACAACGTCTCTCTAAAAGAAATGGAAAAACTTTCAAAATACAAAGACCTGGAAATAGAGGTAACTCGAATGTGGAATCTAAAAACAGAAACAATTCCCATTATAGTAGGTGCCTTAGGTATAATAAAAATTATTCACACAAATACATAACAAAAATACCAGGAGTTACAAATATGTATAACATACAGAAAATTTCACTACTGGGCACAGTACACATCCTACGCAAAACACTTTCAATACAGTAACCATAAGAGCACCACAGCACATACCCACGGCGCACAGAGCTGCGCTCGGTAGTGAAGTGAAAGCACGTTATAAAAATAAAACTACTGAACAATAATAATAATAATAATAGTAATAATAATAATAATAATAATAATAATAATAATAATGGTTTCAAAATTTGGTACATGACTAGCAATTTCGCTGGAGGAGCTAAACCAATTACATCGATCCCAGTACTAAGTTGGTACTTATTTTATCGATCTTGGTGGAATTTGAACTCAGAACATAAAGACAGACGAAATATTGCCAAGCATTGTGCCTAGCTTGATAATGACCCTGCCAGTTAGTCGCTGTGATGATGATGATCATGATGATGATGATCATGATGATGATGATGATGGTGATGATGATGCTATTATGCACCTTGTTGTTTTGTCTTGTTATAAAAGATGGGCTATAGCAAATAATCTGCTCAGGTCCAAAGATTTGCTTGTCAGTTGCTTGATCTTAGCCAGTTGAGTATGTCCCTTAGTGTTACGAGCAGAAGTAGTGGGGAGAATCATAGCCATGTGTTGAGAGGAATGCTTTGAGATTAGGGTACTTCACCCCCGGAAACATGAATGTTTCGCTCAACATCCTTAAACAACTCTCATTCAGGAACTTTTTGAGCGGGATGACTACTCGACCTGATGAAAATTTTAACTGGGCCCCCACTTGCAAGGTCATGCGCTGTTTATCTTGATATGAGATCACCACATCGCGCACATGGGTTTGTGATAAATGTACCCGGTGTACCTTTATCGGATGGATAGTCACCGTGGGTATACTGGGTTTTGTATATTTTACCCCAGTGCCACATTGATGGCATGCGCTGCTTTCTCACTCAGGGGGAGGAGAAGAAGAAGAAGGAGGAGGGGAGGAGGAGGAGAAGAAAACGAATAATAATAATAATAATAATAATAATAATAATAATAAGAAGAAGAAGAAGAAGAAGAAGAAGAAGAAGAAGAAGAAGAAGAAGAAGAAGAAGAAGAAGAAGAAGAAGAAGAAGAAGAAGAAGAAGAAGAAGAAGAAGAAGAAGCCACATAAAATCTCTAAATTGAGCTTTACGAAATACGCATAATCGAAAAAACGTGTATGGAAAACACTAAAATATGCTATGTCCTTATTCATTCCCCGCATGTGTGAGATTTACATGTCAATCTCCAACCTTTCTCTTTGCCTGGTCAACGTTTCAGTCAATATTGTTAGACCTCAAATTCTGAGCCATTTCCTACCCATCAGAAACTCGGTGAGGCACAGTTGTATATCAATATTTCCATTCTTACTCTACTCACACGAGAACCACCAACCCATTCTTGCATTTTCTCAGACTTCGTTCACTAAAGCATTGAATATAACGGTTTCCTATCTAAATCTCATGAAATACAAATATTTAATCTCACTATTTATAGCTATAATCCACTACAAATGCCATTGGCAAAGTATCTGCTCACTTCCTTCCCTTGCACTCTTTTACCTCTGGCAGTCGTAATTGTTTAAGGGTTTATCCTACGCAACATTCACTTCCATTCTTCTAATCCATTAATTGCGTATCTCATCCATTCTTTCAAATCTATCATATTCTTGCTTTCTGTCCTCTCTAACGCGCATTCTGTTAAAATTAGATGACACAACTCTCTATCATACACCTGACATTTCCCCATGTAATCATTTATATATCACTACGTCCAAACTCAAATTTATATCACCAACCAGTCTGATCGTTCCTCGTTCAACTTGATCACTTGTATTATTTATATATTCTGGTAAGCCCTAAATGGTGTGATCCAGACATGGTCGAGCTGAAGATTCCTGTGAGCAAATACATACAGAACAAAAACTAAAACTTTTTATCACAACAAACTCATAATTAAATATTTCGTCATGTAATATCACTTATAGTCATCTGTGAATTTTTGCGATACATCTAATTTCGGCGCTCACCCGTAATTAGACAGGAATTGCTCAAAGAATTCTTTCCATTACAGTTTATTACAACGGCTGCTCCCAAATTATCTCCACTAATAACTGTCTATAGCAAATACTAACACTCTTCACCTCTCCATTTCATTAATTCCATGAGTACATGCGTAATGTCTTGTGCGTGCTACTACTGACATGTATCATTATGTGAATTATATGTTCCAGTGATACAGGAATGTTTGACTAAGTGGGGTCGTCCACTAGCATATGTACAATTCTACTGATTTTTCTCACATGGCGAAGCTCTTAAATGGCGACTGAATCGGAATGCCTACATTAATTCTCGTTGTCAGCTGGATGAAGAGTATGACCAGTGTAAACTCTATATCAGCCAACGACATGTAACCAGATATATAATAGAAAGAGAGTTACAGCCTTTCGAGGTACTTCTTGAAACCTCGAGAGTTCACGGGGAAACTGCTCCATGGGAGAGTTAACTGAAATTATTCTTCGAAAATCATGATGGAAGAGAGTTCTATAATGACTTATGAATAAATTATGATAATGATTATGTAGAGCATCAGCTCACACGACCTCATAGATGATGTTAATTATGATGAGAATTAGCATGAGCACGGTAATAGTGATAACTCTTTTATTCTTCTCAATCTTTATAAAGTGGTGTACATAAAAAAAGACTTTTTTGCCAATGAAATGGTCTTAAGATCTCTACATCTAAAACATTTCAGGGTTGTAGCCGTTACCACCAAGACGTTATTGCTTATGGCGATATTATTTTTAATACTAGACGTTATTATTTTTACTAGAAATTCATAAAATTGCAAGCAAAATCAATATCTTATCAGTTTAAATTCCGCCGAAGTCGACTTTGCCTTTCATCTTTCGTCGTCGATAAATTAAGTACCAGTTGCGTTGTGTACTGGGGTCGATCTAATCGACTGGCCCCTTGCCCCAAAATTTCGGGCCTTGTGCCTAGAGTAGAAAATGATATTTAAAGCGACGAGCTGGCAGAAACGTTAGCACGCCTAGCGAAATGCTTAGCACTATTTCGTTTGTCTTTACTTTATGAGTTCGAATTCCGCCGAGGTCGACTCTGCTTTTCATCCTTTTGGGCTCGATAAATTAAGTATCAGTTGCGTACTGGAGTCGATTGGTCCCCTCTTCTCCCAAACTTTTGGGTTTTATGCCTAGAGAAGAAAAGAATATCATATCAGTTTAAGGCAGGAAAATATAAACAAAACTTTCACTTTTCCTAAAATTATGAATATCGATAAACTGCAAATATATTTCCATGAATTATCAGGGATTCAGTATTTACATATATAAGGAGAGTCTCTCTCTCTGTGCATGTGTATGTGTTTGTGTTTGTGTGTGCGTTTGTGTGCGTACGCGTGGGTGTGTGTGAGTGTGTGTGCATGTACATGTATGTATTTATAGATGCATATATTTGATCGCCAAAATACTTGGGTATATTCATTGCTAGCCTAAGTCCAATCCGATGGAATGTAGTTGATTGAATCCCTGTGCTGAAAAATGGATCGTTAATTATATCCTGACATGTTATGAATTCATAGTGTAGAGAAATATAACTTTATTCATCATGTCACTTTTCCGTTCTTTCCGTAACTCCTCTCCGATGTCTATTTGTTTACGTGTAATTAATTTACAGGAATCAGAAAAGAATACACTCAGAGACTGAATAGAAAGTTAATTAGTATTGTACATTTTCTAATGATTATATTTTAAAATGCCATTAAGTTATTCAATCAATTGTACATTTATAATTGTCATCTGTTTGAAAACACACCTTTCTTTCTTTTTTTTTTTTTGAAAACTGAGTAACATTTCAAATAATCCATATTTATAATTTAACTCATAACTTCACGGATTTGCAGAAGAGCATATTGGTGGCACGTTTCGTCTGCTAATTTTTACAAAACTTGGACTTGCACTGACAGCATTGCGCTACTTTCAGTTTCAGTTACGTCCTCCCTAAATATGAAACATAGCGGGGGGAGGAATTGCATGAAGGAAATTTAGGTAAAATAATAAAATAATAGTTTGAAGAAAATTATGGTAAATCACAATTTTGTTCCTTTTTTTGTGTTTGTTTTTAGGCTTCTTTGCCAGCTACCTCGATCATCTCCTAAAATAGTCATTAACTGAATACCTTAGGGAATTTCGCATTTGAAACTTACTGCAAAACCTGATAGATATTTTTTACTCATCCTCACCTAGACACTGTAGTTGTTAGTTTTCAATCACGAAGCAAGCGTGTATTATTAGCACATATAAATTTGTTAATATATAACTTGAATATCATTTACAAGACGTCCATTCCCTTATATACCATTAAATATTTACATTTGTAACGATCAGTACTTGTCGCACCCCCCCCCCCACCAAATATCGCTGTCACTTTAATAGAACATTCACTTAAGTTTCAAAATGTGGTCACATTCTAAATATATTGATAATTCCATCGCCAGTCCTCGAAAACTAATATGAAGTATGTTCTGCTGCTATCGAAATAATCGAGATTTATATATGAATAGAAATTGAAGTAAATGTTTATAGCTAGAATAATTACATTCTAATTTTAGGAACTTTCATGTGATTCAATAGACTTCAGAAAACCCACAACAGTTAAGAGTGTAATGGAATTCAAAAACAGAATAGAAAAAATAATTTCTATGTTATTAATTTTCACTTTTTGTATTTTAACAAGTAAATAAATAGTAACTAATGTATACAATACGCTAAATACTTACCGAAATACATGTTTAGTGAGAAGGTTCTGGATTACAATATATTTGAAAATATATAAGGAATGGGAGAAAGGTTTACAATCCAATATTTCTTTTTTTAAATGATTTCTATCTTTTGTCACAACTCCGAAATATTTTTACGATAAAGAGAAGAATACGTGAAGTAAAATAATACGAAAGACAAAAACACGTTTTACAATTATTTCATAGGTTATGAAGATATTTTAGAAAACATTATATTTTTCCCCATTCATTATATCTTACCATATTTTACCTTTCACTTACTGCCAGGCACGAACTGACACTTATAACAACACAGGCACAGATACACTAACGTATAATATTTACAGACATCTGTGTATACGAATGTGTGAATGAACATATCTAACTTAGCAACAATCAAATGTATTTTAATAAAACTGTTTGCACATGATCCCAATAAGAATTTTTTATAACGTTATTCTATGAATTCACTTTCACTTACAATTACTTCTTCAATTACGGTCGGAAATCGTTGATATGTCTGAACGTATGAACTAGATAATCCTTATTAATTTCGGACAGTACCCGACCAATGTTGGCCTTCTGTAGAGCTAAGCTATTGTGAGGATATTGATTATTATTCTTTGAACAACGCATCAAAATTAACGGCCTATGAGATTTAAATTCACCGAGTTTGACGGTCACAGTTACGGTGTTGCATTATTGTAAAGATTATCTTATATCCATTCTTATGTTACGTGAGTAATATAGTTGGATTTAATTCGTTGTTTTTGTAGGGTATTAAAAGGAAAATTGGTAATGTGTTCACAAAAAACATCAAGTGCTTTATTTCCGCCTTTTGTAGGACAGTATTCACTTTTGTTTTTTACTATTGAGTCATCTTCACTGATGTAATTAATACCACCCATACATCCCATACACCATTCACATTACAGATCTATATCTACCCTAATTGAAACAGATCCAGAACTACTAACTTCCCTTACACATAATATTTTTACTCAGCGTCTAGTAGGCCCGAGACCGTTCGGTAATCGGTGTGTATTCCAATCGGTGATCAGTAATTTTATGAAACCGGTATGCTTTTGAATCTCTTTAACAATTCACAATAATGACTTTTATTACTTTTATTCCTATCTCAGCTCATCTAAGGTGGTCAACATTTCAGTCAATATTGTTAGACCTGATATTGCGATGCATTTCCTACCCATTAGAAACTCGGTGAGTCACACTTGTATCTCGATATTTCCATTCTTACTCAGAGAAATACTAATCAAAAGACATTACCCAATATCATTATTAAATGATGGCATTAAACGAGCTAAGGGAATAGATATACGAACATTAAGGGAAGTCAACCCCAATACTACACCAGATGTGTGGAGATGTATGGGAGTATTTTTAAGTCTGAAGCGCATCTGACGTGCAAATAGATCTTCGAACTAGGTAGGGGCGAAATCTGATATCCACCGAAGCTTCTTTTAGGATAACGCAAGTTATCCGAGAACGACATGGAATTTTCTCTAACAAAGCGAACGAATGTAGCTCGGATGATGATGTTGGTAGCAATTTACTCTGGAACTCGGAACAAGCGAAACGGGCTGCTCCTCTCCCTATCGGAGGCGACCGCACATCGTAGCAATTGGGACGCGTCGTATGCCTGGTGCCAAATGACTAATATAACTGGTGATGTATGGAACGAACTATGACTACTGAACCCTGATTCGTTCTACTAACATTTGTCGAGGCGGTGCCCCAGCATGGCCGCAGACTAATGACTGAAATAAATAAAATATAGAAGGTACATAAATATAAACAAATATGTGTTGGTTTTTTTAGAAGCATCGAAATGTGTATTGTACGATACAAATTTGAAGAGGATATTTTTTCGAAAGCAGAGGTGCCAGCGAGCAGTTTCGTTTAATGACAAAGCACTCGGTCGTAGTCTTTGAAGGATATGGGTTCGAGTCCCGTGACCGGATGTTGACAAATTTTTCCTCTTTGTGAGGGTAATTTAACTCAGTATCCCTGATGTTCTAAAAGCAACGTTCCAAAAAATACATGTATATAAATATGTGTGTGCATCTGTTTATGTATGCGCATGCATACATTACTGCATAATAATATATCTGTAGAGTAATAATGTCGACCGTAGTATTAGAAACATGGTAACAAAGGAATTAATAACTTAAGTACAGGAGAAATATATGCTCATAATTGCAGCGTACTGCGTTCTGTTATCTAAGTTTCGTTTTCCTATAAGCGGACGTTATTCATAAATGGTTTGTTTCTGGAGCAACATTTCCTAAACAATATTGTGATATTAATGTTGTGAGCAAAAGGCCAACCTTCTCAATATAGGAGATTTCCAGAATGTAACCACTGATGTGCGACTGTATGTGTCCTCAGTACGTAATTACTGAGATTTAGGCAAATGTTTTTTTACGTCAATTTGAACTTATATCTTCACAACATTACGAACTTCCTAAGACTTATGGATTATTTCTTTATTTAGAGTAACAATGTTTTGTTCGGAATTCTCTGTATGTAAGAGAAGAGAATTAATTTAGTGATAAGAGTTATTGGAAAACAACCAGTCGAAGTTACATTGAAGCATATACTTACCTTTGATCTCACGTCTTGCATATGTTTATGGTGTTTCTATATCTGGAGACTGTAAGTCTTTGTATAATTTTTTACTGCTTGTGTATCAACATTATGAAGAACAAAAGATAACCGGCATCGGTCATTCGTAGTGCTCCATTTAACGTCAGAAATTCAGATACGCTAATTCATTAATCCCATTGTAAAAGTTAATGATTTAGCTGGTGTTTTAAGATCACTCTAGTAGATCTTATCAAATTCTTTCGCGAAAACAGTCGAAGAGAAGCTGATAACAGATATGTTAGAATATGGCATTAATGCTGATTCTTTTCTGCAAATATCTCTCCTATTGTATAGAAATATTTTCCAGCAATAAGCAAGACTTATTTTATAGCATCTTACGAAAATTATTCAGTCATTCTCACATCCGGCTTCGATTACATCGGTGGCATTTATGAATTTACATTTAAATGTTCAATTAAGTTTATATGTGTTTTGTTGAAATGAGTTCTGACTACTTGGTAAAGTAAATCTGTCAATTCAAAATGTTATTTACCCTATTTTGGGACATATTAACTCTATCCTTTATATAACTACCACTCTGAAAATTAGTACTAGAATAGTAAAAGAATATATGTATAAACACACAACCATATCTTCATAGATAACCGCGCGCGAACACACAAGAAATCACTCATACAAACACACAATAAATCACACATACAAAACACAAGAAATCACACACACACACACACACACACACACTCACTCACTCAGTCTCTCTTTCTCTGTTCCCCCCTCTCTCTCTCTCACTCTCTCTCTCCCTCTCTCTAACACACACACACACACACACACACACGCCCGCACGGACACACCTGATAATAGTAAATGCCAGGTACTAGCACTAACGATCGACAGTTATTGAATTTTTATAACTAGAATTGTTCGAGCTCTTAAAAATACTAAGAACGCTTATACCTATCTATCTATCTATCTATCTATGTGTATATGTGCGTATGCGTGTGTACATACACACACACACACACGCACACAAACACACACATATATATATATATATATATATATATATATATATATATATATATATATATATATATATATATATATATATATATATATATATATATATATATATATATATATATATATATATATATATATATATATATATATATATATAAGTCAGTAAATAGTGGGGTTGTGCTAACCGCACGTGGAGAAATAATAGGAAAATGAAAAAAAAGCCAGAATGCTGAACTGGAAGCATAATTTAATAAAGATTTTTTCTAACCGGTTTTCATTGCGATGAAGCAAATTATCAAGAAGAAGGAGAATGAAAATGTTTTTTTACAGAGAAGTACAAAAAAGTACAAAATGAAGAAAATAATATATAAAACAATAATATATAAAAAAATAAATATACCCATACATTATATTGTCTTTGAGATTTGTAGTTCAATAGTAGTCCATGTATAAATTGGTAGGAAAAATAAGGATGCATGAGAGTTGAGGGTTTTGTTAGGTTTAAAAAAAGGGTTAAAAGTTTGTGTTAAGCAGGAAATGTGGTGTCAAAACAGGAAGTGTGTGTAAGGGGAGACAAGTGTTTTTAGTTAGAGTTATGAACTCTTTTTTTCCAAGTCACCCTTGGTTTCTTTTGACGTGGTCAACCTTTATACAAATATCCCTCATGAATATGCGATTGAGGCAATTAAATTCTGGCTGCACAAACACCCAGAAACATTTCCTAATCGCATCAACACAACTTTCATCATAGAATCACTTAAGTTCATTCTGACCAACAATTACTTCCTGTTTGCAGACACATACTTTCGCCAAAAATGTGGTATCGCGATGGGTACTAAAGCTGCCCCAGTCCTTGCGAACCTCATAATGGGTTTTTTTGAATTGACACTATATGAAACCTCGCATCAGAAATTTGGACACCTTTTCCACATCTTTTTAATGGATAACTGGAAAAGATATTTGGATGATTGTTTCATCATATGGAATGAACCCTATGAAAAACTTCTAGAATTCAAATCCATTCTTAATAACATACATCCCAACATTCAATCCACTATGGAATTCAGCAAACATGTTCTCCCTTTTCTTGATCTCTTAATTATAAAAACACCTAATAACCAAATCACAACCGACATCTACCACAAACCTACAGACTCACAACAATACCTCCTTTTTAGCTCATGCCACCCAAAACACACCAAGATAAATATCCCCTTTGATTTAGCTAAAAGAATTTGCACCATTGTCTCTGACCCAACCACTCGAGAAATACGCTTACAAGATCTCAAAAAAACACTGTTACAACGCCAATATCCCTCCACACTCATAGATCTTGGAATAAAACGTGCCAAGGAACTTGACAAAAACACACTAAAAACCAACCAACAAAATAACACACCCAACCCCAAAATACTTCCATACATCTCCACCCATAACCCCAATAACATCGAAGCATTCACCACAATTAAACAAAACCTCCCCTTACTCACCACAGACCC